>NC_142009.1:254012317-254312317 GCF_049901735.1 Notechis scutatus | reverse complement strand
TTTAATTCAAATACAAATGTGCCTACCGTCCCTGTCCTATTGTTTCTTTATTTTTCTTATTTGTATCCATGTATTCATAACTATGTTTATACTTATACCTATTATCTTGTAAGCAATTGACAAATCAAATAAATAAATAAATAAATAAAATAAAATAAATAAACAGCAGCAGACATAGAACTGGTTCTATGTATGCTCTCTGTTTTCTGCTTTTCGGAGCAACCAGTTCTACAGAAGTGGACAGAACAGGTAGAATCCCACCGCTGCAGCTATGGCCAGGCATTTTTTTAACACACTTATATCTGATGTTACAGCCAGTTTTGCTTAGTATAATGCTTTGAACTTGGGGCTAGCGTATTTGAAATTGGTGCAAAATACAGTAGTTAGCATGCAAAACGATCCAAGGAAACGGATAAGATAATGCTTGTTCTGAACAATCTATATTGATTTCCTATTAGTTAGCTTGCATAACTTCATGTATTGATATTGATCATTACAGGTATAAATAATGTGAGACATATATATTCTAGGCTCCTTTGTCTCTGGGATGTTACTATACATAACAAGCCCCAAACTATATAATTCTTAGGAGTAATGTTCCTGGTAAGAACTGAGGAAGCCAGGAAAATGATATGACTGCTAGCCACAGAGAATTTTTCAGTCATTTCAATATTTTCAGAAGCAACTGAGTTGTAAACCTTGTCTAGTGGTTATTGTGCTATCAGGGAAAGAAAAGAAGGAGATCCACTTATACTCCATGGGCAGAATTTTGACAGCCCAAGACCAAACTGATTAAGACTTAGACAGGCCAAGCATGAGCATCAGCTTGCTTTGGGGACTTTCCATTTCAAATTTTGGACTGGTTGACATCCTGAGCTTGACAGCTGAAATGACCCTGCTTTATAAAACGTTTCCTGTGTTCATTTTTCATGACTGTGATTCTTGACAGACTTTAGGAATGCAACATGAATCTTATTCTGTTTTACTAAAATCATACCCTCAGATCAGTTTTCCTGAGTTGTGCTATATTTGTTGAAAGGACGTTGTATTTATATGCATTGCCGAAAGGCAGTGAGACTTCTACCTACTTTGTAAAAAATCACAAAAATTGTGATAATGTGACACAATTGTTTTTACTTCAAATCCTATAAAGACTATTAGTCTTGCAGAAGATTCTAGGAACTAATCACAAGCAACATTTTTGGAATTACTATGTGTTATATTAACACATAATACACTAATATAACACATTATACATAATACATTAATAATACATTATTGCTTCAGGTGTGTCTGAATAGCAATATTGATGCATGCAGGTTGGCATAAATATTGCACTGAGATGGACAGTGTGCATGTATGCATGCATTCATGTATAAGGAAATGCCCTTTTGGCTTCTTGACATGTCTTTGTAGTTTTCCTGGCCAAAGTTTTGGAAGTTGTTTGCCAGTTCCCTCCTTACTAAGGCAAAGAAAGAGTGACTGGCTCCAAGTGTAAGATAAAGATCTGGGATTCCTGCTTTTTATTTTTAAAATGAGTGTTCATGATAGCATTATGTAGGGAGGGAGCTTCTTTTCCCACAGTTTTTTTTCTAAAATAATACAAAATTTCACCATATGAGCATCTCTACAAGAATTAGAAAGTTTGTGTCCCTGGTGCAAGGGTGTTCTCTTTTATGCTCTCAGACTACAAATCCTACTTTTTCTTGGGTCCCTGATATAGCTGGGTAAGACTTTTTTGGCATACTTATGGTGTGTGTGTGTGTGTGTGTGTGTGTGTGTAAAAGAGAGGTAGAAAGAAAGAAGAAAGCAAAACTGACTTTCTCCATCCTTAGGAGTATGATTTTTTTTTTCCTCCCAGGGCATTCAGTCAAAATGGAATGTAAAGGGAGGACAGTTGAGTATCCTGCTTCAGGCTACCACCACATACACTCAAATACAATTGCTTTGAAGATTATCAGTTTTACTTCAAGGCTGAAGAGTTAACAAGGAATAAAGAATGTAAACAAAAGCAGAGGCTTGCCTGTAGAGTTTGCTTTGAAATATAGCATGTAGACGAATTTTCCAAAGTCAATCCTGGGTTCCAAGAGCCAGGTCAGAATTGTCAGCCAGCCCAGAAGTTCAAGATTTCTTCAACAAACAGGAATGCCACACAAGAGTTGGAGGTCAGACATTGTTTCTAGCAAAGAACCATGGTCAGAGCTGCTTCTTAAATAAATAAAGCAGTAAATCAAGTCTAAGCCAAGACTTTGGGGTATGGGAGATTTGAAAAATGTTCATACCAAAATCCCCATCCTTCCTGGGTCTAATTAGCCAACCTCAGGAAAAAAAAACAAAATAAGAGATAATTATAGGGTTGTTGTTGTTGGGTTTTTGTTGTTCTTTTTTTTGCAGAAGACAAAAATAAAGTTCTTAGTCTCCTCCATTCTTCAGTAAACATTCTTTTGTCATTGACAGAAAAAATCTATCATTATGGGTTTCTCTTTCAGTAAGATAATAATAATTTAAACTATGCAATTTTTATATAATAATATATGAAATGTGTATGCCATCTAACTCTCAGTGACTCAGGACAGTTTGCAATAATCAAAGAAATTACAATAATACTTATAAAACATTTACAAAATTATGTTAAGCAAGTATCTATGGAGTTTCTCAATCATCTAGATCATGGTTGTTGAAAAGGTGCTTTTTACAAAAGGCAACTGGGCTTTCTTGATTGTTGTTGTTATTGTTGTTGTTTTTAACACATTTTGCTTCTTATCCAAGAAGTTTCTTCAGAACTATGTAAGTTCCTTGGATGAGAAGTGAAGCATGTTCAAAGAAAAAGTCCAGTTACCTTTGGGACTATGTTAAGCAAGCATAATAAAGTGAGGGATTTCAATTTTCCTTGCCAAAGGGATGAAAGAAGAGCCAGGTGTTTGTAGTTTTTCTAACCACAGCAAAGTAGGGATACCTACCTCTCTGGGGGCATTCCAAGAAAAAAGGTTCACTTCCGTGATCCTAAGAAATGACATTGTTTAATCCAAGGAACCCCAGAGCATGCCAACCCTGTAAGATTGATTTGGTCAGGCAAATGTTAAAGGAGACAAGCAGTCTTTCCAGTAACCAGGCCTTATGCCCTGCAGGGTTTTATATGTAACAACTAGCATCTTCAATTTTTCACAGAAGGAAACCAACAACCATTTCAGCTGCCTTGCCTTAAATGGGCTTTCGTCATAATTCTTGAAATTGTGATTGCTATTGCTCTGATGAAAACTAGAATTTAAAATAGAATTGAGCAGACTTTCTAAATCTGATATATGCCAGATATTTTTGGGAAGGCTTTAGTAAGGTGAGACATCTTCATACTCTATGTTGTGTTTGGAAAATATATGAATATAGTTTATTGCACTAATGACTTTATTTTTTAAACCTTACTCAAAATTTGAAATGTTATTTTGTCATTCATCTGTGAATTAAACAAATCTCCTTTTCAATGTCCCAACATTTTCTATTGAACATTAACATTCAAATAAGTATCATTGTCTAGATATTACTAGCCTAAGCAATTATTATTAGGATGCATACTGTATCCATGGGGGCACAATAGCTCAGTGGTTAAAGATACTGAGCTTACCAGCTGGTGACAGCAGGGGTTTGAGACCAAGCATCATGCAACAAGGTAAGCTCCTGTTACTTGCTCCAGCTCCTGCCCACATAGCACTTTGAAAACATGTAAATGTGAGTAGATAATTAGGTACCACTTTGGGAAGGTAACAGCATTCCATGCATCTTGATTATGCTATGCTGGTCACATGACCATGGAAGTGTTTTGGGGCAATGTTGGCTGTCTTGGCTAAGAATCAGAGATGTGCACCACACCCTAGAGTCAAACACAACTGGACAGGGGGAACATTTACCTTTACTATATACATGTAGAATAATATTATTGTCTGCATTCTTTGAAATTTCTAACTGGGTTGTTTTTTGTTGTTCTGGAAGAGAGAGAAAGAGAGGGGTGGAGAGAGAGATCACATACCAAGATGATTTACAAACTTCTAAAAATCATATCACAGTAGAGAGGGGCCATATCTTTAATGGCACAAGTGTCAGTAGGGCAATAGGGAGTTCTTTAGCTGTGTAATAAAGCATCAGATTGGCTGATATATTCAGTGACCTATCTAAGCAAGTTTAAAAGGGAGAATGAGAAATATTACAAAAAGTATTTCAGCATTTCTTCTGCAGCCTCTATTTTATTATTTTTTCCTATGACATTTTTCTTGGTTTGAAGACCACATACATTGTAAGAGGCAAAGGGAACACTTTGATATAATTACACATTATTTCCAAATTTTCATATTTGTTTTTGAGAAAAATAGATTGAGCCAAATGAGTCAGAAAATGGCTTAAGATTCTCATACAACTTCTTTCCTAAGTATTAAAAAAATAAAAATAATCAGAATAGGCAGATTTATGTTTATCCAATTACTTAGAAATAAATAGATCTGAAATACAATTATCCTCCGTTCATGCACAACCATCCTCACTCCCATAAATATACTTGGGACCTGAAAGTTAAGATGCCCTTCTAAAAGTCTGTTATTTATGAAGCTAATCCTGAGGAATTGTATCAACTGCAATGGTATCCCTAGGTATTAAATAGGTGTCTAATTTATGACAAGAAGTGAAGATATTTTACAATTTGCTTTTTGTATTGCAAGGAATGTATCTGAAAGCACACTATTTAAGAGCCACAACCACAAAATTCTTTAACCTTTTATGATCAAATTCTATGAAAAAAAAATCAGTCAGAAAAGTGTTAAATACATTGGCCTACTCCAATCTGTAAATTAAATTGCCACAAAAGAACAGTAGCGTGGCAACAACTAGTTTTGATCAAAGATATTAATGTAAAGCAACTAAATAATATGGAGCTCCCACATTGTTATAGTTTCCCATCATTTCCTCAAGTATTTTATATTGGGACAAATTACAACATTTATATTTGTTTTGTATGGGATAAAAAGTCATTGTAGAAATCAGGGGTGTTGAACTGGTGGCCTGTAGGCTGGATATGTCATGCACAGGCTATGCCCATCCCAGCTCTACAAAGTGAAAAAAACATCATGAAATGTCATGTGATGGCAATGTGATGCCACGAGTCTGACATCCATATTGTAGATAGTCCTAGTGAGGCAGAGTTGAAGTCTACAAGTCTTAAAGTTGCTGAGGTTAAAGAACTCTTCTCTAAAATAATCCCCAATCCAGTGATGTAATCCTCATAAATCTTCAATTCTGAGACTCCTCACTGTCTTCTGAACAGGTGCTCCCCTGAATATCTGGGCATCATCTGTATTGTGTCATCATCTTCATTTGTGAGTAATAACATTCATTATGGACTAAATGTAGTCTATATACAAAGCTGAAGCTTGCCGTACGAATGGAGCCAGTTCTTTCAGATGAGCCTTGCTTTTCACATTGTATCATCACAGATGGTGCTATACTTAGGAAAATGCCTGAATCATTAGCTAAATTGCCTTTAACCAAATGCAATTACATAGCAGGAAAGTATATGCCTCTCCTTCAAAATCCAGCAGGGATAAAAAGAGCCACATTGGAGCAGGAGCAAGTTAAATGAGTCTTATTTTCTTTGTAGGTCATCAAAGAGTTTGTTAACCTTGTTCTTTTCAATTCAAAGAAATTGCATGCTGATATGATTGCATGTGATAAGGAAAGTTGTAGCTACTGTTTTTTTTTAACAGGTTAATCTTATTTTGATTCCCAGTCAAAATGAGAATTAGCAAGTATGATATAGAACCACTTATATGTTTGAAATCAGCATAATTTCTCATACAGCAATTAATTTACCACCATTGTTGTTTTCTCACAATATTGCTGTCCCATAATGATATGTGATTGTGTTGTTTTTTTGTGTTTGTGATATGTTTCCTGGAACTTTTTAATTTGCTATTATGAATGACCACATTTACCATTTAAAATATCCTTGTTTTTACATCAGCACAGTCTGTTTTCTTGAGTAGGAGTGCTTTATGGTGCTTGACAAGTAATTTAGAAAAGGTGTAGCACATGATGAAGCAAGAACTAGATCTCCCCCAGACATCACAGTTTCCTTTTGCATCTGCTTTTTGATCCCAACAAAAGGTCCTAAACTCCTATTCAGAATAAAGTCCAATGTGCTACACAGCCCTATTTTCCAGTATAACCTTCACAGGCAGAACTGAGCATTAATACTCAATGTGTAGAATAACATTATGTCCTTTCAGCTCACCTTGAAATGGTTCATCTAACAGCCACAAAATCTGCAAACAATAAGGTAACCCTCTACAGGCAATAAAGGAGAAATTATGTAGATTCTTGATGCTAAACACTATATTTTGCATTGGATTAGCATAACATTACCGACACAGGTGTTTTGTAATTGGGAGTCATTTGGAGATATCACTCTGTTCAATGACCCTCTGCTGGATTGTTTGCCCAGTTGTGATGGAGGTAATGTGTTAATGTTGTGGATTCTATCATGTACAATAATGCAGCACTTCTGTCTGGCATCCCAGTCTTGATGGCATTTATGGTGATAATTTTATTCTTCATGAACTTCTGCCCATTATTTAACTGGATTTCTTTTATATAGAAACACTAGAGAACTTCATTTTTAAACAAATTATTTTTTGATTGGGACTAACAGAAGGGCAGGTTTATCTCACTGGGAGAGAAGATTCAATTAACCTGAGTATTTATTTCTGACAATGGCTGGTTTTTCTAGTTCGGGTTCAATAGGCCAGGAGACTTGGAGAATTATTTGAAATGCTGGCTGCATCTATGACTTCTGGCCCTATAAGAAAGCTCATGAAGCTGTCAGGTACAGAAAGTTCCATCAAATCTCTAACACAATTTAACACGTGCAGTCTCTACTTCATTTTGAGCAACCCTACACTTTTTATGCATGCAACCCTTTTATAGAAATATATTACTTTTCATTGACAGTGAGACTTAAATAAAACATAATTTGTGTAGCCCAGAGTTAATCTGTGGAGTCCTTGATGCTCTCTAAGCTTGGTTGTTTGCTTACAGAATTTTAATGTCCAATTATGTAACATCAGTGGAGTTTGCTCCTTGTTTACACTAGCTTGCCCTGAAATTGTGGGGATGTGTTTTTTCCCCCTTGGTAGAACTTTGATTAGCTTACTATTTTGCCCTTCATTGTCAATTTTGGTATTAATCCCTGCTTATCTGGGTGTTGGCTGCTGGACAGTATGTATTCTGTTTTTTTGGTTTTTTGTTTCCTTTTTAGTGTTTTTATTGCCTTTTTGAATGGTGTATGAATATGGTTTATTTCTATGTGTCCACTGATAAATGATTTGTCTAAAATCCAAGCTTCCAGAAATTCCCTAGAATTTTTGGATTTATCTTGGTCTAGGATACTCAATTGACTATACTTCCCAATTGAAAGTATAGTTAAATCTGTCCAAGTATTGTAATATTAAAGCTTTCACTGAGTCTTTGGTCTATGGAAATTCTCAGTCAACCAGGTCATAGTTGTCCCAAAGGTGCCTTTTCAAGAGGCAACTGAACTTCCTTGTTTTTCTTTGAAGACATTTCACTTCTCATCCAAGAAACTTCTTCCACTCTGAGTGAATGGTGGGGAATGGAAGGATTTATACTCTTTGCAGAGAGCTGGTCATTTGCATTTTTAGTGGGTCTTTAAGGTCACCTGGAGGTTTATCTGGGTCATCAGGATCACCTGAGTGGTGCAAATTGGTATGAAGCCTTCTTGGAACTGCTGAAAGGACTGTTTTGCAGATTGGAGATAGATGATGTGGTATCCCTCTCTCTGTTGAGAGGGGGCTGTTAAATTTTGACATAGGTGGCCTCTTTAACCCCTCTTTCAAACCAGCAACCTCTCTGTCCAAAATATGACCTTTGCTGTCTTCAAAAGAATAAATCCTTCCATTCTCCACGATCCTGTCAGAGCTGAAGAAGCTTCTTAGATGAGAAGCGAAACATCTTCAAAGAAAAACAAGAAAGTCCAGTTGCCTCTTGAAAAAGCATCTTTGGAACTTGGCCTTCTGATTGCTAGTTGATGTTTTCTACTATTTATTAAATTAAATTAAATTAATTAATTGATTACTATGTACTCTACTATTTTTCTACCTGCCTATCCTACATAATATCTGTTACAGTCCTTATTCTATATGTTATAGGTAACTTCTGGTTTTATTTTTCCCTTGGGCTACTAAGTCTTTTGGTTTACTTAAGATGTTTTGAAAGACTTTAGCTAACTTGTGTACTATCATGATGCTGTGCAGTTATAATAGTGTACTAGAAGTGTCTGTTATGGCACTATGACAGCATTATCCTTTTTCATAACTTGCACTGGGTTGAATGATCAGATTTTTTTATAAGGTTGCATGGGTATTCATTTTGTTGGGAGATGTTATATATGGAGTCTGGTTTCTCTTGCTGATGTTTTGGATTGCTGCAATGGGTTTGCATCCATCTGAATAATGTTCTTATATAGCTCCTCTTGTGGGAGGTTGTATTGTTATTTTGGAAATGGAACACTTAGTATGGGTTGTTTTTCAATAGACTTGCATTTCTACAAAAAATGACAGATCCTAGATGCTGCTGTTGCTGCTGCTTAAAAACTAAATTAAACAAGGAAATGTAGGAAGCCCCCCTCCCCAGATAAAAATATTATTTATTCTTAATATTAAGAGAAGCAGAATGTTATATTTTCCCAAAGGAGAAATGAAGAAACATGCTCTTAAATGCATAAAGCAGCCCCAGTCTTCCTGCTATAGAAAACAGGGTACAGCAGATGCCTGAAATCTTTAGAGATGGATATTTTGTGCTCATTAAGAAATCCAGGCCAGCCTATTAATAAACAAAACACATTCAGCACATTTCCTCCAGAAGGAATTAAAAGTAGAAAAACAAAGACTCATAAAAACTACATTCCCCACCCAAATTCTAAGAATAGGACATTACCTCTAGGACATAATAATGCACTACCATTAGAACAGCAAAAGGCACAAGGCTCACTACATTGCACAACCCCCTGGAGCATCTCAAATAGAACCCTATAAAGATCTATCCACTCAGCCATTCTTACTACAGAACATATAGAGAAGATAGTCTACCAAGAGACTATCAGAGTCAACAGTGTTTCTGCAACAACCTTTATTTCCAATTGTCAAATAAAAACTTAATTATTTGGGGTTCAGACTACAACATGTTTTCTTTAAATATTCAGGACTCCTTTTACAAAATGATTTAAAATGCTTTGAATTACATTTTAAAAATTCAATAGGCTCAATATCACTTACCATAAAATTCCATAAATAAGAATTGCATGGGAGACAAAAAATTTAAAAGTTTAACTCCTGGTTTCACATATGCATTTTCTTATTCTTAACTTTCACATCGCCATTATTATTTTAGCAATGACTTTTCATGTTAACCATCATGCTTTCTATACCTCCCAGCTTTTAAAAATACATAATTGCACCTGTAATAACATCTATGCTTAAAAAACATTCTATGGAACTGACCATTGCATGGGCACTTTCACTGTTCTGTTTCATAACCTTTGCAAACCATCATTGATCTACCACATCCATAGACTACTACGTACACTGTATCTTGGTATGTTTTAGTATCCTGTATATACCTACTTGTTGGAAAGCAGGAAACTGTACCGCTTGCTAAGTAGACTCCAGTTTAGAAGGATAGTTTGCATAGAAGAGTATGAGCATACTTAGGATAAAAGTAGGTTTGATAGGCTTGTGACATACTGAAGTTTATGCTGTTGAATAGTATATTTTATACTATTAGAATAAACTGACATAGCCAACTTTTCTTTTAAGTTTATTATTATCTTTGAACATATAAATATAAAAAGCACTTGAGAACTGTAAGCTCCATTATTTTCAAAAATCTATTCATTGCTTCACATTCAATATAATTATTGATTAAAATTGGACATTTTGCTTTGGAAATTAATTTATTCTAGGCATGCAATGTGAGAACTTTCTTTTTTCTTTCTTTTCTTTCTCTTTTTCTTTTTCTCTCCCTTTTTGTGTTGATGATGCCAATTGAAGCTCATTATCTAGAATTAGATACATGTTGGTACCAAGCCATTCAGAATGTGTCATGATATAATAGCATGCCTCAAGGAGATTGAAGAAAAGCATACTGTGGTGAGATGTATATCTAAAAATAACTTGGTGTTTTGTGAATTCAGTTGTACTGAGAAAGCAGCTTGGATTTCAAAGACTGGTGTCAATTAATATTGCTGGGTTGTTATCCTGCTGAGGGCTGGTTCTTCTTGTGTTTGACATGCTAAAACATAAGCTTGTACTTGACATGTTGGGGTACCATCACAAAGGTAATATCATCTGGCAGGGCTCAAGAAACGTGTCTTCTCTATTGCTGATCCCATCTGTTGGA
This sequence comes from Notechis scutatus, assembly GCF_049901735.1. Taxonomy (NCBI): domain Eukaryota; kingdom Metazoa; phylum Chordata; class Lepidosauria; order Squamata; family Elapidae; genus Notechis; species Notechis scutatus. The sequence continues at coordinate 254,301,865 of NC_142009.1, read as the reverse complement.
ACTCTGTTCCCCTTAAGATTCAGTTTGTCTCATCCTGTCTGCTTTTGGAAAAACATTAAAGATCTGGAATTTTTTTTCTTCCTTTCAGGCACAGACTCTAATGGATAATAAACTACTGGATGAGTTTTTTCCTGACACAAATTATTTTTAATGTTTCATTTTATTATGTGGTTTTTGTTGACTTGTTACTGTTTATTGGAGATATACATCAGCCAGACTCATGTATAGAATAGAATAGAATAGAATAGAATAGAATAGAATAGAATAGAATAGAATAGAATAGAATAGAATAGAATAGAATAGAATAGAATAGAATAATTTATTGGCCAAGTATGATTGGACACACAAGGAATTTTTCTTTGGTGCATATGCTCTCAGTGTACATAAAGGAAAAAAAAATACAATTCATCAAGAATCATAAGTTACAACACTTAGGGATAGTCATAGGTTACTAATAAACAATCAAATCATACTAGGAAACAAATAAAACAATATAAATTGTAAAGATACAAGCAACACGGTTATAGTCATAAGTGGGAAGAGATAGGTGCTAGGAAGAATGAGAGGAATAATGGTAATACAGTCTTAGTAAATAAGTTGACAGCCTTGTGGGAATTAGTTGTTTAACAGAGTGATGGAATTCAGGAAAAAACTGTCTTTGTGTCTAGTTGTTCTGGTATGCAGTGCCCTGTAGCATCATTTTGAGGGTAGAAGTTGAAACTGTTTATGTCCAGGATGTAAGGGGTCTGTAGATATTTTCATGGCCCTCATGCAGTATACAGGTCTTCAATGGAAGGCAGGTTGGTAGCAATTATTTTTTCTTCAGTCCTAATTACCCATTGAAATCTGTGTTTGTCATGTTTGATTGCAGAGCCAAAACAGACCATTATAGAGGTGCAGATGACAGACTCAATAATTCCTCTGTAGAATTGAATCAGCAACTATTTGGGCAGTTTGAGCTTTCTGAGTTGGCACAGAAAGAACATTCTCTGTTGTGCTTTTTTGATGATGTTTTTGATGTTATATGTTGAAGGTCTCTATTGTTGATACTGTGTTGTTTAGTTTTGTAAGAGGAGGTTGTATAGGAGGGTTTCTCCTAAAATTTACCACCATTTCTATGGTTTTGAGTGTATTTAGTTCAAGATTGTTCTGGTTGCACCACAAGGCGAGTTATTCAATCTCCCATTTGTATGCAGATATATTCAAACAGACTGTCTATACATATACAGATATATGGATACATACCATCTGTATGCAGAATAGGGCAGCTATATACATCAATAAATATTTGCAAATCAGCTCAGACCAGAAACTCCCCAGCATCAACAGAGAACCTGTGCCTAATTACCATAATGCCTACAAAGTACAGTAGATTCTAGGACCATATATTTTAAGATATGTGGACTTTAAATGCTGGCTGGGGAATTCTGAGAGCTGAAGTCCACACATCTTAAAGTTGCCAAGATTGAGAAACATTTGTCTGAGGAGTATATAGTGATACAATAACTTCCTGTGGTGCAAAAAGACTGTTCTAGTGTGCCTCTCCTTACCCTTTTAGCTAATGGGATAACTGTATCCTGTGTTTTCAAATGCAGTAGCATACAAATGCAGTTGTGATACTATGCCTTGCTCTTCCACTTACTTGGATCTCTTCTGCAAGCATGTCAATTAGCCAAGCATGAAATTGCTGCCATTTTGTAAATAATTGATTATGACAGATTATGTGTTATTAAGTTGTTGGCAATCACATAAATAAATTTTCTCCATGGCAATCTATCCCTAACCTTCCAACAAGGGTCTAACAGTTCTTCCAACAATGCAATAATCATCGCTAACTGTGAGTTCAATATAACATTTTGTTTTTTTGTGATGAGTACATTATAATCACTGCCCAGATTCTGTGTGTTTAACCTGAATTCATGCAATTAAATAGGCTTCAGAAAATAAAGCTGGCACTGGTATTTTTACTCTTCTTCCAGGACAAGTGCTGCCTGTTCTGCAGAAACTTCTAGGGTGGCAAAACAACAAGAACAAAAAAAAATTGCCTTCTGCAGCAGGGATTCTATCAATCATTTCTCTTCTAGCTATATCAGTAACTAATAAGATGGTCTTCTTTGGCTGTTCCATCACTGGAACTGCTACTATCAACGTTCAGATTTACTGCTGCTGCTAATTTAAAATCCCATGTAGCAACCTCAGAGGGAAACTGCTAACTGTTTTCATACTGATTGCAAAATCTTACAAGTTTTAAAGAATGCTGGCACCAATGCCTCTCCTTTATTTTCCCCATGGCAGCATTTTCACACAGGCTAAGCAAACTTTTTAAATTTTTGTTGGACTTGTGTTAAACACTTACTCATTGTCCCAGCAGCATGACCCTTCTATTTTCCCTGAGCTATGGTGACTCTGAACCATCATGGTGCCTTTGCTTATAGCCTCAAGAATTTTTGCAGCCATGTTGTTCTCTTTTCTACCTGTCTTTATCACAATGAATGTGACTAAGCAAGGACAGGGAATCTATGGTTTCAATGATCAGAGGAATGGAGGGTGGAGGGTGGTTTCTCTGATCCTTTGTAAATCAGGTAGAGAAATGACAGGTTGGTTCTGGCAATACTTGCTATGTCTATAGCAATTTCTACTGCAGGCATGTGGCCAATTGGCAAGAATTGTTTGTAGAATGCTAAAGGCATAGGGAAAGTGCTCAAATAATGGAGAGCAGTGGTGCACATGAGATTATTCACTGATAATATGTCTGAAAGATAAACATTTACTGATGAGAGGCTGAAGCTTGCTGAAACCTGGCAAAGTTGTGTGACAGAAAAAATCTTAGCCAAGCATTTAGTTTTATCATTAAGTAACTGGTTTTAACTGAGGGAAATTTATTTTACTTGAAATCCAAAGCTTTATTTAATTCCATTCTGTAATTTGGTAGAAGGAAGGATCACAAATTAATTTTAAAAAATAAAGATGTAGGATTATTATTTTTTTTAAAAAAAACATATGTTTAAAAAGGATCAGTGTTAAAGTGAACTTGTATATTTGTATAGTGTGATACAAAGCACCGACAACAATGGCTGAGGAGAGGACAATGCCAAAACAGAGTTTAGAGACTTGCCAAAAATCTTAAAGGATCTGCAAGAATACCTAGAGCACTTCATCTCCAGCTGGCAAAACAGATGCTATTATATGGTCTGTTTGGCTGATAAGCATTTTTCACAGTTGTAAGATATTTAAATAGAGCATCATGGAAGAACTTAAGACTTGGAGTGAACTGGCTAACTGAGCAAAACATGGATTTTATATGTTCTACACCAGGGATCCCCAACCTTTTTGACGCCGCGGCCCGGTACCGGCATCAGCTGGGCGCCACGGCCCGGTACCGGCATCAACTGGGCGCCGCCATCTTTTTTTGATGAAAAAGTGCTTCCGGTGACCTCACCGGAAGCACTTTTTCATCAAAAAGATGGCGACGTAGCGCTTCGGTGAGCTTTTTCAGGTAGAAATGGCTTTCTACCCGAAAAGCTCACGAGGCGCGTAGCGCCGCCATCTTTTTGATGAAAAAGTGCTTCCGGTGAGCTTTCTACCCGAAAAGCTCACCGGAAGCACTTTTTTACCAAAAAAAGATGGCGGCGCCCAGCAACCAGCGGCCCGGTAAGAGTTGTTCCGCGGCCCGGTATCGGTCCGCGGACCGGCGGTTGGGGACCCCTGTTCTATACCATTGTTTGTAAGAACAGTCTGTTCTATATAGAGCTCTTTCTCTATGACTTTAATCTACTCTTCTTTTTCCAAATAGCAGCTATGCAGGTTCTATAGCAGGAGTGTCAAACTCACGTCATCATGGAGGCATCATGTGACATGTCAGGATTTTTCCACCTTGAGTAAACCAGGCATGGTTGTGGCCAGCACATGACACATCTGGCCCAAGGGCCGAGAGTTTGACATCCCTGTTCTATAGAAATGATCACTAGAAGAATTCATGAAATCCGAGTAGCCTTTCAATTTTTTAAAAAGCACAAAACTCTTATCTGTGAAAATGAGCAGGTCAGATGCAAACTAAATAGCCCCAGATTTATCATTCTAAATGTTCCATTAGCATTTGGAATGAGATTCCATAAAAGTTGGCTTTGTTTTGCGGAAATGACAGCAAAAATGCAAAATGCTAAATTACTAGAAATAAATCACAATGCTGTTAACATTACCTCAATATAAGTAACTGGTGTGGCAGAGAAAAAAATCTTAAAATTAAGGAATACTACATATGAAAACATGACAATCAGAAAACCAATTTTTAACCAAGCATAGTCATATAATAAAATTTGAATTAGTTGTTTTTTAATTTGTTAGATTTATATCTCATAAATTATCTAAAAGATTATGGTGGCATATATGCTTCGTATTTTTTCATAATTACCTTCTGGGTAGGTTGGGCTGAAAGAAAGTCACCAGTCCAAAATTACACAGTGAATTGTCATGGATGAGATAGACTTTAGCCGGAATCTTAAAGGTAAAAATAAAGATTTCCCCTGCCCAGTTGTTTATTTATTATTTATTTATTTATTTTGTCAAACACTTACAATATGATAGAAATAAGAAGAAACATAAGTTTAAATACAAAAAAAAAGAAATAATAATTGGGGACAATAGGACAGGGACAGTAGGCACGATTGTGCACTTATGCATGCCCCTTACAGACCTTTTAGGAATGGGGTAAGGTCAATAGAGGTTAGTTTGAGGGTAAAGGAGTGGGGTTTGAGGTGACAACAGAATCAGGTAGTGAGTTCCAGACATTGACCACTCTGTTGCTGAAATTGTACTTCCTGCAATCAAGTTTGGAGTGGCTTACATTAAGTTTATATCTGTTGTGTGCTCTTGTGTTGTTGTGGTTAAAACTGAAATATTCATTAACTGGTAAGACATTGTAAGATATGATTTTATGTACTATGCTAAAGTCCAATCTTAGCTGGTGTAGTTCAAGATTGTCTAAGCCTAGAATTTCAAGTCTGGTGGTGTAGGGTATTCTGTTGTGAACAGAGGAGCGTAGTACTCTTCTGGTAAAATACTTCTGGACAGCTCAATTGTACTAATGTCTGATATACAGAGCGGATTCCAGACAGTTGTGTCTCCTAGTGGGTCATCTGAGGGAGCCAACGTTGTCTGAAGACATTTCAGTGGTCATGTGACTGGCATGACTATATGACAAGTCACATGGAACCTTCCCACCAAAGTGGCATTATCTATTTAACTACTTGCATTTGCATGCCTTCAAACTGCTAGATTGGCAGGAGGCAAAGCCGGAATGAGAGTTCACCCTATTATGCAGTTCTTGGGTCTCAAACTACCAATCTTCTGGTCAATAAACCCAGAACCTTAAATGTTAAGCCACCCTACTGAGCTTATTCAGCATCATATCTACTATATCATACTTCCTGTATTCAGTAGGCCTGAGCTCAGACTATGATCATATTTTAAAAAAAAACAAAAAAAAATTAATTCTGTTTCAAAACAAGTAGCTGCTTTGGCATATTTCATCCAGTTAACCTTTCCAACATTCTCAAGCTTATAAAAATGCATTCATACAAGTTCATTTAGCAACAGATGGAAAGCCACTGCTTCCCTAGTCTTTGTTTAACTTTAGCATTTTCATAGCTTCTCTCTCAATTGGTCATGCTGGCTAAAACTGCTAGGAGTTTTCATTCAGTAATATCTGGGGAGGCAGGCATGCCTCAATACTTTCAAATTAGATTAGATATACTGTTAGATAAGTGCAATCTATTTAGACACCTAAGAGATGGAAATCGCAGGTTCAAAACAAAAACAAAAATAAATGCAAGGAAAATGTTTATGGCACATTAAAGTTCAACACATTGACAATTATTTATGACTTTGAGATGTATCTTCAAATGCTTCTCTATTTTTTCGTTCCCAACAAATACTTTAGAAAACACATTTTCTTTTGCTTCAGATTTTTTTAAATGACACCAAAAAAATTGCTGAAATAATAAAAATATTAAGGATTAAGCTACAATGTTTTGCTGATTCTTTATACCCCTTCCTTTCCTATGAAATATTCAACTGAGTATCCAGTATTGTTTATATATTTAGTTCAGATTAGGAAACACCCAACTCCAACTATCTCAGGGCAGTTCACAGATAATAACATAAAAGCCAATTTTTTTTTAAGGGATTTAGGCACAATATATAGACAGAAACAAAAAAAAACATGGCTTTTTTCATTAATAGTGTGATAAGTAGTATAGGAAATTCAGAAGAAATAGGAAATTGCTTTTAAAAAATCACTCTTCATGTAGTAGGAATGCAGGTTATATGTATGCCTCTTAGAACTAAGGTGTTTGGAATACTTGAACATTATTTGATTTTCTAGAATCTAGAAAAAACAGATTCTAAGTGCAAAATTTGCAGTTTATTACAGTTTAGTCAACATTTCAGTGATTTAGAAAAAAAGAAGAAGAAGGTAATAAGACCCTAAAAGCTAAATGAATATTTTTTTTTCCTTTAGCATATTATAACTGGCACTAGGAACTATTAGTCAATGGTATACAGTATATAAGTTCTTTAGTACCATATGTTGATAGATATAACCTCACTCAAGTGTAAATAAAACCTCTGTAAATAAAACCTGTTACAAACATTTGTATAATAATGATATTGTATACAATAGATGGTGATCATGATGATGATGAAGATAGATGATAGATAGATAGATAGATAGATAGATAGATAGATAGATAGATAGATAGATAATAGATAGATAGATAGATAGATAGATAGATAGATAGATAGATAGATAGATAGATAGATAGATAATAGACAGACAAACAGACATATCCTAATATATAAAAGTTTTTATACAACTTTCTGTAATAGCTCTCTGTGCAGGTATAGACAACTTTCTAAGATAGAGACATTTGTACTAACTACTATAACCGTGATGGCAAACCTATGGCACATGTGCTGTAAGTGCCACACAGAGCCATCTGTCCTGACATGCCAGCTGTCGCCCATTGCTCTTCCGGCCAGTTGGTCTTCGCACATGCGAAAGTGTTGGAAACTGGAAGAGCAGCTCCCTGGCGTGCATGTGCACACCAGGAGGCTGAGCTTTCAGTTGCGCACACTGGCCAGCTGGTCTTCACATTCACATGCATGCCAGAAACCGGAAGAGCAGGGGGCAGCATGCGCATGTGCACCGGGGAGCTGCTCTTCCAGTTTCCAGTGCTCCTGTGCATGCATACCAGGGACCTGCTCTTCTAGTTTCTGGTGCTCCTTGCACATGCACGCAGGCTCCCATTTCGGCACTCGGTGTTGAAAAGGTTCACTAACACTGTACCATAAACTTTATGCTTTATCCTCAAATATATGCATTATATGTGATTTTTGAGCCAATGTTTTAAGATATAAGTTTATGGTTTTCCTGCTCAAGTGTATTTCATATCCCAAGCATTAACAAATATGATAGACCTATCATTTGGATGCAAAGGACCAACTTATAACTTCTTTTGTCCTCTGAGTAAGGCTAGTTTTCCCTGATTCCTTTCTGTCAATCACATATGATGATACCATAATATCATATTCTATTTTAAATGAAAATATACACTAAGAACATTCAATTATTCTAAAATAAAACAACTTATTGGAACTTAACAATCCAGTACTTTTATGTCAGCTACAGTCTGAATTAGGGGTGGGATTCAAATTTTTTAACAACCGATTATGTGGGCATGGCTTAGGTAGTGGGCGTGGGTTGGTGGTCATGTGACTGGGTGGACATGGCTTGGTGGTCATGTTATTGGCTGGGTGTGGCCAACTCAAAATCACTCACATCAAGGCACTCATCTCCTCGCCTGGCCTCTCATGACTGTGGGGATGCTGCAACAGTGGTAAGTGTGAAAAATGGTCATAAGTCACTTTTTTCAGTGCCATTGTAACTTTGAATGGTCACTCCACAGAAGCAAAGGACCAGCAAAGGAAGGAAAAAAACTCCAGAGATGTTCCTGAGACAGGAAGTCTAGTCCTGCCAAGAATGTAATAAGAGTTAACGGAGAGGCAGTTTCTGTAAGCAACACCAGAATGTTTCCTTCTTGCCTTCCTTACAGCATTAGGCTAGTAATTTCTTCTAACAACCGGTTCTCCGAACTGCTTAGAATGTTAACAACCAGTTCTAGCAAATAGGTACGAACTAGTAGAATCCTGAATGATTATTTTATTATTTAGAATTGTTGTTTTTCCTACTAGAGATCTCCATTTCAAAGAGACAAATATGATGCTTTGTCTGCACAAATATGTGGCTGCCCTTCTTTTTGGGTGTCATTGGTGGAATTCAGCAGGTCCTGACCAGTTCTGGAGAACCGGTAGTGGAAATTTTGAGTAGTTCAGAGAACCAGCAAATACCACCTCTGACTAGAGATTTTACAGTATCCTTCCCCAGCCACGCCCATCAAACCACACCCACAGAACCAGTAGTAAAAAAAATTGAATTCTACCACTGGTGTCATGACAAAATAGTAACTGCAAAAATATTTATCCCCATTTCTTTTGTGCAATCCTTATTTCCAGGAATTGGACTTACTTCTTACTATAAGAAAAATATAATAAATGAATTCCTTTCCATAAAGAATAATTTACATATTGATTTCCCGGTTCAATTTGTCACTGAAACAGCTAATTCAGAAAGACTTCAGTTTTCTAACTAAGTGAGGAATCTTACAACAATGACTTTATTTGTTGAAATAATATCTCACACTGTATTCATTAAAAAAACTGACTAAGTTTCTTGATTGCTTATAGTGCATGTGGAGTGGGGGTGGGGGGAGGATCACATTTGCTATAGGCAGATAATAATGTTGAGATGGCCTAGTTGGAATCATTCAGTTTAATCTCTAGAGCACATGTTTAGCAAATTTTGCATGTAACAGAGTCAGATGTTTGAGATCCAAAAAGCAGTTTTATTGAGGCCATTACATAAAATGCACACTGTGATTTCAATTTTCATAGTGGGGAAAAGAGAGTAAAAGTACTTTTCTTAGAGGTGGCAAACTGAAGGGACTTCCAGTTATGATCATGTAAATCTAGGAGGAAGAGGAAGAATAACTTTCCACTGCTAATATTTAATTTATTAATTACATTTTTATGCCACCCATCATCCTGTGAGATGTCTCTGGTAGGTTATCCCTAATAGCATAAACAATAAAAATGTTATTGGATTTGCTGCTTCAACTTTATTTATTTATTTGGTTTATATTCTATTCCAATCATATCTAACTCAAAATTGTTTAAACCACCTCCAAAACAGGAATAATTCTAAAACTAAGCATAGCAGCAGAAACATAGTGATATAATAAATTAACAGTATGATGAATTTGCAGGCAGAAGTTACATTTCTCATTTATGAGGTGAAGATATGAGATACGATCTGGCTGTGTCTATTAAGGCCAGTGTGGACTCAGCTTTGATAGAGAATAAAATGGAACAAAATATGTTGTATACTATAAAGCATCCTCCTTATAATATGAGTAGACCAGCTGCTGGTGGTAAATGCTAACTTTTTTACATTCTCCTCTTTCTAAATAAATCACTGATTTACTTATTTGGTACTGCTCAGTCTGTTCAAAATTTAGTAGCATCTATGGACATTTCTTTTTTAAGAAGGATGATAACATTGTAAAATTGTAGATACTGTACTTAGAGTATTGTTTATGTAATTTAGATACTTGTCATGTGGAAAAATCCAGTGCCTGGATTCAACCTAATGCCCTCATTTTGTTATGAGTAGCCAGGCTTCGATGAATTTTGAGATATGATTTACCATTTTCATGATCCTTTGAGTAGGATTTGGCATATCTACAACTGCCTTTAGTTTAGTTTTATCTGACTTATGCCATCTTTTTTTACCATTTTTCCCAGATGCCATATTAAAAAAAATAGTTTTAAAATTTGAGGGAATAAAAACTAGTACTAGTTTTATTATGTCCTTCTATGGTGCCCTATATACCCTCTATCTGTGCCATGGTTCCTGGAGTGCTCTCTATTGTTATTGTATAGTGCAGCAATTAAAAGGCATGTGTTTAAAGCTGTATCAACTCTATGGTGTATTAAATGTGTAAAAGTATTTGTTTGCTGCATTCATTAGTATGTGCTAAAATCCACTTAATGCCTTTAGCACATATATCTAAATGCAATAGTGTTCTCTTTGAATTCATTTGTTTAATATTTTGGAATTTATGCAAATTCTCAGGCTTTCATTTTTCTTCTGCACTGTAAACATCAAATGAATCTATTCAGTTGCCTTTTCAGAATGGCAAATAATTCTTCTTGTTTCTATTCTATTTAATTATGTTCATGTTCTTCTCAATGCTATTTGTATATTCCTCATAGCATGCATCATTATGAAGAAGAAAGTTTAAGTTAATGAGAGACACACCTAATATTATGAAAAACATTTTCATAATTTATTTAAACATGTTTTTCCCTATAGCAGCTTTATACTGAATTATTATGAATGATGGCTAATACTAAAGTTTGAGTTGTGAGTGAATAGCTTCTGCTGCTTGACATATATCAGTTGTGTTTTTGAGGTACTAGTTTGCATTGCTCAGTCAGAATTCTGCAGTCTTGATTCTTATGCTCAGAACAACTATATCTTTAATTAAAGATTCAGTCATGAAAGTTACTCTTTAATTTCAGACTTGTTATAACCTGTTCAACTGTTTCAGATTCCTTTTGTAGCTTTGATCTGTAGACAAATCCTTCATATATTATGTTGTTCTTTGCATACAGTGGGCCTGAAATTCCTGCAGTATGGCTTTAAAGCTATTTATTCCTTCATCATGAAAGTGAGTGTATTATAAACATCAAGAGCATCTGCTCCAATCTCTGTCAGGAGAATGCTATTTTCCATTCATCCTCTTATATGTGGCAGCCAATTGCTCTTGTACAATAAAAAGCCTTTGTTGAAAGCATCAATATTCATTTTCCACATTCCTAGGAAGTTTCATTCTGTTGGTGACCTCCGATCATGCTAAGAAAGAAAGAACTAAATTGAATTAGTTACTTCTCAACTCACTCCAAAAAGGGTGCTGCTCTCTGACAGAAGAAGGGAATTGGCAGAAGTATTTATTAGGATTAAGTTGGATTTAGTGCTGATCTAGAAGAAAAAGAAACTTTGTTATTGCAAGAAACATTCCATTATGTTTCTTCATTGACTTTTTCAGATATTAACATTTCCAGATAAATAAACAATAATTGAAAAATATATTTTTAAAGCAAATCTGTTATTCAAGGAAAAAATAATTGAAGTAGAGGATACTACTAAGAAAATTAAAGCTTTATATAAAACCCTTTCAGAAATGACATTTTTCCTTTTTGATATTCCAACTCAAAGATTTTATTGTTCTTATGTATGAAACAAGGAGCATGATGGCACAGCACTGAGACACGCTCAGTGGCACAGACACTGAGCTTGTCAGCTGGCAGCCCAGGTTAACACCTAAGTGCTGCGCAATGAGGTAAGCTCCCATTACCTTTCCCAACTCCTGTCTAGCAGTTTAAAAGCATGCAAGTGTGAATAGATAAATAGGAATCACTTCAGGGAGAAGGTAACAGTGTTCTGTCCACTTCAGTAAATAGTCATGCTGGCTACATGACCGTGGAAATGTCTTTGGACAATGCTTGCTCCCTTAGCTAAGAAACAGATAGGCACCACTCCCTGGAATCGGACATGAATGAACAGGGGAAACCTTTACCTTTATATGTATGAAACATACATATATACTAGGTACAAATCTGACATTGGCTTTGCATGGCACATCAAGGAGAATATTCCAAAAGTGGGAAATGTGAGACTCATATGTAGATTTTTAAGGAGATCCTTTAATACTAGCAATTCAAAAAAGGGAAAACAATGTTTCACATATATTTCAAAAGATATTTCAGATTCTCTGAGAGTCTCTATTGGCCACAGTTTTAATACCACCATTATGTGTTTCTTTTTTTAAAAAAAAAAAAATTTTATTTGGGTTTTCACAAAAACAAAATACAAATAAAACATCTTTTTTTTTAAAATAGCATGATCCCAGGTTATCACTTCTTCATACAGACACAAAACTCAATTTCATGCTCATTTTTATGTTCTATTCCATATCTTATTACTGTTTTATATTGTCTACATAGTTTTCCCCCTCTTTTAATTTTCTCAACTTTATTTTAATTATCTCATCTCAATTCAAATCATTATATTTATACTTTTGTCTGTCCTCTTGCAATTTCATATTATCTTTTCTCATTAAACAAATTTTCCCCTGTAGTTACTAATTGGAGTATGACACCTTTAAATCTTTTAATTTTATCCATTCAAACTCTTATTTAAGCTTCAATGTATACTTTAAAATTATAGTATAATAATACATAACTTCCAATCGAATTCTGCTTGGTACATTCTTAAAATACACACTATATTCTTAAAAAGAAAAGATTATATATATATGTAAATAAAACACACATTCCATTCCAATTCAATTCTATCATTAATATTCATTAAAATCTTAACATCTTTAACATTTCTTTTCAATTAAATATCATACTTCCTTGGGAACACTTATAAACTTTCCATAATTAATTCTTTTTTTTCCATATTTCGCACTTATATTTTTATAAACCGTTAATAATAATTAAAATGTTCCCATCCTTTCCTAATTTAATTATCTCATTCACTTTAATTCATTTATTTCTTAACAAACATTCCACTACATTACAGTGAATATTTTATCCATCATTTTAGTCATATTTTCTAAAATTATTTTGATTTGTAATATAACAATGCTATCTTATGTACCTTTGCAGAATCCCTTTTACAATTAAATTTTCACACATTATCTCAAAACAGGCTTGTGGTTTCAATCCTTATATCTTTTCCCTGTTTCTCTATATCTTGTTTCTGTCTTTTATAACTTCTTTTCCTTAGCTTCTTCCCCCTCTTCTTCTCCCTCCCCTTTTTACCCCCTCGTCTCTCTACTTCTAACTCTCTCATCTGTAATCCCCTCTTCTGTTGCTTTCTAATATTATAGTTATCTTTCAAACTCTTCTTCTTTTTTTGGTTGTTTTTTCTAGTCTTAAACCTTTCACTCTCTTTCCCCCACTTTCCTCCCCCCCCACTTAAAATTATTTGATCATTAAAGATGGCTTCTTCTTTGTCCTGATCTTCTTGTTCTGCAAGTGTTTCTTGTTGTTTCTCATAGTTCCAGATCTCCATATCTAAGAATTGAAATATGAAGCCAAAAGAACCTCTCCCTTCTTGTGCATCTTCTTTCCATTTTTAAAGTTCCATTTTCAGTTATTCTAAGAGTGATACCATTTTAAACACTTTTAAACAACCACCCGGTAAATTTTAGTCATCCAAATGCAAAAACCAAAAATCACCAAGTAATCCAAATAATCCAAGGCTGTTTCTTTCTGCTTCTTTTTTCCACTTTCTCTTCCTGGGGTTCTATTATTTTGTTACCAAGTTTCAATTAAGATGTATCTTTGAGGAATCTTGTTGAAATTTCACTGTAAGTTCCTTTTAGTTACAGTTCCATTCCTTAGTTCCAGGCAGTCTCCTCCATTTTTCCAGATCCTGCCCTTTTATTCTTTTTTTTCTCCTTTCCTGCTTTTAAAAACTTTTAAATATCCAGACATTTTTATTATCCCTTTGACTTTTATTTTCACCTTAAATGCCTATTAATGTCAAAGTGGATATTTTTTTCAATTTCTTGCTTAAGTCTCTTAGCTGTCAGTATATGAAAGGGAAGGAAAAAAAAAACCTAATCCTTTCCCTTTTTTCTCTCCTTTGCTGCTCAAAATCTTCTTTGGGAACAATGGTATTTAGTTTAAATTCCAGGGTACCTTATGTTGTTACTTTTTCAGTTTAACCCGGTTGACCAAAACTTTCTCTTCTTATCTTCCTCCTGCACATTCTTTTCCGGTTCAGTTCTTCTTTGAGGTGGCCATTTCTGACCACCACTGCAACCTCCTTCGGGAAAGGGAGTAATGGCCAGCTGGGGAAGAGACATGCGGCTCTCCTCGACCCTGCTGGTGGTCTCCCCCCTCTTCACCACCTCTATGGGGTGGCTTAGCCCCAAAACCAGCCAGCTCGGGGCGCTCCAGCGGTGAGCACAGATCGAAACTGCGCACGATCGCGGATTTCGGTCTGTCGCCAAAGAGACTCAAACCGGAAGCCCCTATTCTGTGTTTCTGATTGTGGCAAATAAGTACATTACAGCATGAGATCCCCAAATGCTAATATCAACTTTTCCCCTTCAAGCTATGCTATTATATTTTTATTTCAAGCAGCAAGCACCCTCAATTGGCCATTAAAATAAGTTTGATCTGGCTAAGTTGAAATTGTATGACAAAAAGTAATTTGAAAGTGAGTAATTTAATAAAGGATGACTAGTGTGGTGAAGTAGTTAAGACACCAGGCTTGAAGTCAGGAGACTATGATTACTAGCCCCACTTTAGGCACAATGCTAGCTCTAGAAAGAAGGCAAACCATTTCTGAAATCTTATCAATAAAGTTTCAGGTCTCAACAATGACTCCAAGATATCTTTATGTATGCGTGCAGTGTACTATCAAAGTACCCTTTACTAGAAAGGTCATGATATTTTAATTTAAGTTGCAATCCTTCTAATGCAAAAAAAGTAAAGAAACCAAAAGAGATTTTTTTGACAAATTTTGAAATATTTATATCTAAATTCAGGATAAAACCTCAATGATTATCCAAGGCCCTTTATCCATACAAGTCATATATTGGCTTAATAGGTGATATCTTCAGTTCAACTGATTTTCCCCTGTTGCCGTCATTTTATTTCATAAAACAAACCTGCAATTCATTTCATTTATTTGTTCCATTTATTTGTTAAAAGTGAAATATTTCATCTTTTAATGTTATTCCTTTTCCTTTCCCTTCCAGTGATGTTCCTGTCATTTTAAATTATTACACTGGGCAAATGTTGTGAAGAAGGGCATTATTTCAATTATCTTTTATTTGATTCTGTAATCAAATCCCAACTGTGATAGGATTGGCCACCTGATGCCTTTCTTCTACATGACTTGCCACATATATCAGAAGATGAAAGCCATACCTTCTTTCAGTGCTTTTATGCACCATTACAATGCATGTAGAAATGAGATGGGCCTGGGATATGTCCCCACTCTTTTCTTCTATTTTATCCATGTGTAAATCAACAGTCATAGTTTGACCTCCCTTGAACATCTTCACAACACTCAGAAGACAAATGCAGTTCAAGAACTAGGCATTCATACAACCACTAAATTGCACATGTCTTCCATTTACAGTTTTCTTCCCATGAAAGATAATGCATAGGAATTATTTCCTCTCAGAAGATAATAACAAAGCGAGCTACTGTGCAATTAAGAATTTGTACAGAATATCTGTTTGATACTAGGTTGACTCTAGAATAGAGGAGGAAAAAGCAAGTTGACTTTTTGGAAATGCAAGGATAGTGCTAAACTTGTTCAAAAATCAGGATATATTTTTAAAGAAAAAGAGAGAGAGGTAAAGATATAAAATCTAACCTTGGTCATAACTTTGCAATGATGGAAAACCTCCATCAGAACCTTCTTTTGCACCAAAAAATATGTAGCTGGAAATAATTTAATACTATTCCAATAAAACAATTTAAAAAACATTCTAATCCTTATTTAGGATAAATAAATTAGGATAAAACACAGGTTACACTTGTCCATTTCAATAAATCAAAACTAAAATTGTGGTTATTAAAAGTGGAATCTTTGAAACTTCTTCCTTCCATCAGCATTGAAGAAGAGAATGAATGAGCTGAAGTCCTGCCTAAACCTTTAGTACCTATAGGTACTAAAGACAAGTGTTTAAGATTATGACTGCTAACCTAGTACACATTTTGAAAATGATTCAGAATAAATGCATTGGACCTAATATGGGCAATAGTACTACAGCCTGTATTCGTTAAAATAGTCCTGCTTTCTTCAGGCTTTTTGTTTTCCTTCAAGTGTCATTGCTTTGAGATATATAACTTTAATTAATGGGTTCCTTAAAGCAGTGTCATCCTTATTTTAGATTCAGGTTGAAGACTGGGGGGAAAAAGGTGAGCTTATGTTAATAGCAGAAGGGCAAATGAACTTGGATGGCATACAAAATGAATAATTGTCAAGGCATGCACAAACCTAATATCTAACTAAGCCTGAAAGCTTTAGGCTAATTTTCACTCAAAAATAGTTGGAGCATGTTGCTAAACCCACATTATTAATTTGTTTTCCTCCTTTGAATCATGGATGTGGGATTATTTCTTGTTTACCTCTTTGAGTGAGTTCTTTAAAATGCAAAGCATTTCTACCAGAGTTGTGTGTCAGAAGTATTCTAAGCAACTAAAATTTAGTTTTGGTAAAGAAATAAAACATCAATAATAAAGAACACCTCTAACTAGCAGTATCCTGCATTAGAGATATGGCAGCATTAGACAAGGCACACACAGATAATGAAAGACCAAGAAGATTACAATAATGCAAAGAGAAATGCTAAGCAGTTTCCAAAGAAAGGAGAAATAAATAGAAGAAATAAATTAAAAATTAGGAACCATGCAATGGAATGGGAATGTGCATTATTTACTCCACCAGTAAATTTGGAAAGCATTTTAGACAGAAATAATGACCTTGGCTGGCTTTCTGGTTTCAAGTAATATGTTTTTTAAATATATGTTTTCATTTTGTACTTGCAAACACAAATGGAGTTTAGCTTCATCTGTGTAAATTAAATGGATTAAGCATGAGAAGATTTCACCTGTCACTCTATAAGTTATAAAACTCATGAGCCAACTTCTGTGTGGTTCCACAAAACTGTCTTTTAGCCTTCCATTGTTCATTTTAATTTTAAAGATTACAATTAATAATTTTAGTTATCTAGCGTAGTAACAATGAAGTAAATATTGGCGCTAATGCCAGTTCATAGGAGTTAGATGTTATTTAAATGTGAGGGTATGTTTTAAATTTGCTTAAATCATTTGAATCAGTTTTCATTTTACAGTATATAGTATATAGAGTATATAGAATCAAACCCTTTTCTTGACAGTTTGTAGCTTCAACCAGTTTGTCCCAGTGGTGGGATTCAATTTTTTTTTACTACTGGTTCTGTGGGTGTAGCTTGGTGGGCATGGCAGGAGAAGGATACTGTAAAATCTCCAGTCAGAGGTGGTGTTTGCCAGTTCTCTGAACCACTCAAAATTTCCACTACTGGTTCTCCATTACTGGTCAGAACCTGCTGAATACCACCTCTGGTTTGTCCTCAGATTAAAGTGACTCTTTTACTTTAATCATTATTATTAATCCCAATCACAGTATTTTGGGATGGACAAATCCTTAGCTTAATGCCTACATCAGAGGTCTCCAAACTTGGCAACATTTAAGACTTGTGGATTTCAACTCCCAGAATTCTTGGGCAGCATAGCTAGCTGGAGAATTCTAGAAGTTGAAGTCCACAAGTCTTAAATTTGCCAATTTTGGAGACCTCTGGCCTACATGATTCTGCCTGATTTTTTTCTGGTCTCTCATTATGACTGGGCCATGTTAAGCCTTATATTGTATATAAGAGAACCATTCCTGATTAATTTCTGTTGTGAATATATAGTCAATTTTTCCATTGCCATGTATTATATTCCAACTTGTTGATGATCCAAACTCCGTCAAGGACCTTGGAGTACACATCTCTAATGATCTAAGTGCTAGAGCCCACTGTAACTACATAGCCAAAAAGGCATTAAGAGTTGTTAACCTAATCTTACGTAGCTTTTTCTCTGGTAATATTACACTACTAACTAGAGCATACAAAACATTTGCTAGACCAATACTCGAATACAGCTCATGAGTCTGGAACCCACATTATGTAACTGATATTAACACAGTTGAGAAAGTCCAGAAATATTTCACAAGAAGAGTTCTCCACTCCTCTACTCATTGCAGAATACCTTATGCCACCAGACTTGAAGTTCTAGACCTAGAAAAACAAGAACTATGCCGCCTTTGGTCCGATCTAAGTATAGTATATAAAATCATACTTCGCAATGTCCTACCTGTCAATGAATACTTCAGCTTCAACCATAACAATACAAGAGCAAACAATGGGTACACACTCAAGGTCAATCGCACCAAACTTGATTGCAGGAAATACGACTTCAGCAACAGAGTGATCAATGTTTGGAATACTCTACCTGACTGTGGTTTCTTCCCCAAACCCCAAAAACTTAAACCTTAGACTTTCTACTATTGACCTCACTACTTTCCTAAGAGGTCCGTAGGGGGCATGCATAAGCGCACCAACGTGCCTACCGTCCCTGTCCTATTGTTTCTTTTATTTTTCTTATATGTACCCATGTATTCATAACTATGTTTTTACTTATACCTATTATCTTGTAAACAATTTGTAAATACATTCTAATGACATAGCTTGATTCTACATAAGTGTTTCAAATTCTGTAATCTTTCTCAAGTTTTTTTTCTTCTTCGAATCATTTTTTTTCTGTTTTGCAAACATATTAACAAATGTATTAGCTATAAAATATTCTTACCTTGTTAAGCATTTTTTGTTGGGTCTTTAGTCTGTTTCTTGAGACCAGATGTAACATATCAGCTGGTCAAATATTTATTATTGTAATTAATCTTGAAACAAAAAGCCTTTTATGGTGATGCTAGTGGTGAAATTATTACTCATGTTCTTGCTTTCAAGGAATTCCAATTTCTTAACACATTTTTTCTATAAGTAATATTCACTTCAAAGAACATAACTAAAAATCCCTTCATTGAATTCTGTTAAATGTGAGTGGCTCCCTAATGCTCTAGGCTTGCTTGTAAATTTCCTCCAATTTTGCTAGGAAAAAGAAAAAGCAGTTGTAGTTTTCTTGTAACAGATAATGGCAGAGGAATTCTGTTCTTCTAATCTCATTCCACCTTCAGGATTAAATTATTCCATAGTGATCTTTGTTAAATTCCGCCATTTTAGAACTTTAGATCAAATCCTTTCAATTAGATCTCATAATCTCTACACAATCCAAATTATATAGAAAAATAAATCCTGTTTTCAAAGGTGCAAAACTAATATTTTAAAATCAAACTCTCTGTTTCTCATTCTTTAGAGTAAAAGACCTTTTGATTGTCCAATATTCTTGTACCAGAAGAGTCATAAAGCAATAAAAAAATGTAGAACCAAGAACATTTTAACCTACAGTGTTTTTAAATTATTTATCTGACTCTGTATTCACCTTTCTTCTTAGCATCATTTTAATTAGCTTTGCATTGTTTCATAATGAGAAGAGAGAATTTCTGAGATAAGCCGTTATTTTTAACATTTTAGTTTTAATTGGGTGGGCTTTTCAGGTGCTGCATTATCTACCAAGAAAATAAGTAGCTTTTATCACCTTTCTTCTCATTTTATGCCAGTACTTCATAATGCAGGAGACTCTTAATATTAACTCCTTGCTCTACAGTCTTTAGTTACCATTTGACTCAAAGGTTTGCTAGCTTATTTTTCACAGATTTCTAGGAACAAAAAAAATATTTTCAAAACTATTGAAACCTATCTATTTACTCACTTACCCTTGTTCTGTGCAAGACGTTGCCACATTCCATGAACACAGAATAACAGAGTTGGAAGGCACACTGAAGGTCTTATAGTCCAACCCCTGCTCAGGTAAGAAACCCTATACAATTTCAGACAAATAGTTGTCCAAGGAACACTTGGTATTTCTTCCCATGTGTGAATGGGTTCATCATTGCCACTATCATATGTTTTAATGCTAAAATGAAAGAGAGTTACGTGTTTTTTTTTTTTAAAAAAAGCCTAATTCAGCCCAATTTGCCCTTATAAACTGAATTGATTCAGCAAGTGCTAGAGAAGATATTGACATGGAGCTGATCAACATTTCTTGCTTACCTGGGGTGAAAATGGACTACTAGTATTTTTTTAGAGAATAGTTCTTTGGAGCCCTTGGTGATCGCTGAGCTTGGTTGTTTGCTTGCAGATATTTAATTATCCAACTAAGTAACATCACCATTCTCACCACCAAACTAGGTTACATGATGATGCTATGTAATTGGATGGTGTAGGTTGAGCTTGGAAGACAAGGGGAAAAGATGCTATGTAGGAAACAATCAGATAAGAAAGGGAAGAGTCTCCAATAGATTAGTGGTCAGAGGGGGAAAAAATTAGGAAGGACCTGCCCTAATTGATCAGGTGGTTAAAAGTGCAGGGGGCAGGGGAGTTTGTACCTTCAGACTTGCAAGATTCTGTAAACAATAAAGTAGAATTAGCTTGTTGAGTTGTATTGCCATCTGGTTTACCCAGGATAACTTACAGCCTTTAAATAGGCAAACAACCAAGCTCAGAGCGCATCAAGGATTCTATAGCTGAAGACAGAGAGACAGAAGTTCTCCTCTATTGGATGACAGTCCTCTTTCCTAGCCCACTGGAGAAATAAACTCTTAAGTTTTCTTGCTCTACTTAAATAAAGTTTTCTTCCCTTTACTGGCACATCCAGGACAATTCAGTCCCTAATGTCTGCCACAGTCCACCATTTCATGCTTGTCAGCCATGAAAGACAGGACCTTTGTGAGTTTGTTCCCCCCCCCCCTTCAGATTCACCAGAGGAATTACAGTAGCTGTTTCTTTGTTCATGCTTCAATAAGATGAAATTGAGAAGAATTCTGCCTTTCTTCCCCAACTGATGGATAGAACTGGAAAACTGCTTTGTTTTTAGAAAACATATTCTCCACAGAAAGAAAAGCAATTGATGCTTGTTTTCCTGGCAAGAGGAGATGGGTGGATGGATAAGCAGTTGCACCAATTCAGGGATGTGATAACTGGGATTCCAACAAAAAAAAAACCTGGGTCTCAGTATGGCCAAAGTGGAGGAAAATGTTGAAATCTAGAAACTGAGTCATTTGCTGCCAGTGTATACATAGGACCCAAGCAGTCGAAGACTCCAGTGAAGAAAAGCACTTAGCCTGGAAGGTAGAAACACATTAATGTATACAATATTATAGTTTATAACTTTTAGAATACAGATGTACAGAGGACTTTTAGCTCTAGGCTATCTTTCTTTCTCCAAGTCTTTGAAACAAGGAAGCAGAAGGTAATGTAAGTGTAATTGAGAAAGGTACAGAGAGGAAGAATCCAACTTTTTAAACAATTAATTTTTGAATCACAATGTTATGAAGAAAACCTTTTCCTAAAATAGCAATAGCACTTAGATTTATTTATCATTTTACAGTGTTTTACAGCCCTCTCTAAGCAGTTTACAGAGTCAGCATATTGCCCCCAAGAATCTGGGTCCTCATTTTACCCACCTTGCAAGGGTGGAAGGCTGAGTCAACCTTGAGCCTGGTAGGATTTGAACTGCCAAATTGTAGGCAGCTGGCTGCAGAAGTAGCTTGCAGTACTGCACTCTAACCACTGCGCCACAGAGGCTCCTTAAAATGCTGCAGATCATAAACGGCTTTTTTTCTAAATACACTGGGGATGAAAAGTAGAATGATATACGTAACATGAAACAAATTGTGAATATTGAATATTCTATTATTTGACTCTTTGGAAAACAATATTGTCACTTTTCCACCGTAAATCAGAATTAGAAGCAACCTGGAATTAAGAAGAAACTTCCTAATGGTGGGAACAATTAACCAGTGGAACAGCTTGCCTTCAGAAGTTGTGGGTACTTCATCACTTGAGGTTTTTAAGAAGAGACTGGACAGCCACTGGTCTGAAGTATAGTGTCTATATGTATAGTGTCTCCTGCTTGAGCAGGGGATTGGACTAGAAGACCTCTAAAGTCCTTTCCAACTCTACTTTGAATTAATTTATTCCCCTTATGAAATGTGGTCCAGTTATGAGGTTCCACCCTCATTTTAGATTCTTCTGAAAAATATGATTTTACCATTTCATCTAGGGGTATCAACTTTTTTTGCACTAGCTGAGCTAGAAACAAAGCTATCCTTGGGAATCTGACATTTTTGTCAAAATGACAAAATTAACATTGCATGATTGCAATGTAAGCTACACCCCCTTCACAAATCTATTTAATACAATAGGGAGTTCATAAAATGCACAAAGATTGTGTTATGATGCTGTAATGCTGTTTTCATATTTTAATTAATTTGATTTGATTCCTATAACCACCCATCTGAACAAACAATTCTATTAGAATTAGAATTATTTTATTGGCCAAGTGTGATTGGACACACAAGGGAATTTGTCTTAGTGCAAATGCTCTCAGTATACATAACATATTATTATTAGTCTCTACCTTAGACTATGGACTTCTGTTTAGAAATCAAATAATGTAGTATAATAGGCAAAATTACCAGTAGCAATGACATAAAATCATAAGAGGTGAAGGAATTTCCCTCCCCCCTCCCCCAAAAAAGCATTGATAGATTGAAGAGGAAGATATTTATCTTACTACTATAGACATCCAAACATTATAGGTAAGTTTAACATTGTACAGCTTGACTTGAATTTATTTTATTTTATTTTATTTTATTTTATTTTATTTATTTATTTATTTTATTTGTCAATTGTTTACAAGATACAGGTATAAGAATAAACATAGTTTTGAATACATGAGATGGATACTTATAAGAAAAATAAAAAGAAACAATAGGACAGGGATGGTAGGCACGATTGGTGCGCTTATTCACACCCCCTACAGGCCTCTTAGGAAAGGGGTGAGGTCAATAGTTAACAATCTAAGGTTAGAGCTTTTGGGGTTTGGGGAAGAAACCACAGAGTCAGGTAGAGTATTCCAAACATTGACCACTCTGTTGCTGAAGTCATATTTTCTGTAATCAAGTTTGGTGCAGTTAACCTTGAGTTTGTATCTATTGTGTGCTCTTGTATTGTTATGATTGAAGCTGAAGTATTCATTTGAAGGTAGGACATTGCAATGTATGATTTATATACTATATTTAGATCAGACTGAAGGGGGCATATTTCTAGCTTTTCTAGGACTAGAATTTCAAGTCTAGTGGCATAAGGTATTCTGCAATGAGTAGAGGAGCAGAGAACTCTTCTTGTGAAATATTTCTGGACTTTCTCAATTGTGTTAATGTTAGATACATGATATGGGTTCCAGACTGATGAGCTGTATTCAAGTATAGGTCTAGCAAATGTTTTGTATGCTCTGTTAGTAGTGTGATATTACCAAAGAAGAAGCTACGTAGGATTAGGTTAACAACTCATAATGCCTTTTTGGCTATGTAGTTACAGTGGGCTCCAGCACTTAGATCATATGAGATGAGTACTCCAAAGTCCTTGACAGAGTTTGGATCATCAACAAGGACTTGACTTGAGAAGCTTGTATTTTATTTTCTGATTTTTTTTTGCCAATATGTAAGACAGAGCATTTATTTGTTGAGATTTGAAGTTGCCATTTGATTGACCATTCTGATACATAGTCAAGGTCTTTTTGGAGGGTAGTAGTATTGTCTGTGGTGTTGAATAGCTTTACATCGTCAGCAAAGAGAATGCAGTTGCTCTTAATATGACCACAGAGGTCATTTATGTAGAGTATGAAGTGAATTGATCCGAAAACACTGCCTTGTGGGACACCACTGTTGACAGGTACAGAATTTGATAGGACGCTCCCAATTTTGACCATTTGTTGTCTGTTTGACAGGAATGCTTCTATCCAGTTATGTAGGTGTCCAGAGATACCATAAGATTTTAGTTTGAGTAGTAGTTTGTTATTAGTATTTTAGTAATTCTAGGACCATTTGCTCTTCTAGGTTCATGGTAAGTCAAAAAAGTATGGATGGTAGAAAGAAACTGATTAAAACATTGCTGTCACCTAATAGAAATTATTCAGATTATAGAAAACACATTCATTCAATATACATATAGTGTTTCTCTTTCCTAATGCAACTCCTGTAATTCATACTAGTCTATACCAGAATGGGATAGGAAGATCTCAGTGGAGAAAGCTTCATTCCACTTCTATATTTCAGGAGCAATCCACAGACATTAAAAAATGTACTACTAAATGTTTTAATGCAAAGCTCTATTACAAAGTTCCAATTTCCAGAAAGTAATTGTTTTCAACTGTAATCAGGAAAGATGTTGACATACCTGTTTCTTATATTCCAGCAAAGAATTCCTATAGGCAAAGAGATTCCTCAAGTTTCTTCAAAAAGGGTGGATACTGATAAAAGCACACCAGAATGCAACTCAAAAGATGTAAGTACAATCCATTTAGATTGGAAGTCAAGATCTAATCTGTAGTATATGTGAACCATGAAATATATGAGTCTATATCTATTTCATTGTAACCATGGGAATATGACATACAGAGTTATATTAAGTGAATACAGATATTTGATATTCAGGTGTGTTAGGAATATAAGTCACCTAACAGGTATTTGGGTTAGAAATATATAAACCAGGATAAACATTTTAAAACTGTATTTTTAAGAAAATGCAAAAGTGTAATTGGGTGTGGTTTCTCAAACGGCCATAAGATGGAGCCAGAAACCTGGGTTGTTTAGCCTTAGTCTCAGAAGAGAGTCTCTGTTTCCTTCTGTTGGAAAGTATTGCCGTTCCTCCATTTCTTCTAATTTATTTATTTATTTATTTGATTTGCCAATTGTTTACAAGATAATAAGTATAAGTGTATACATAGTTGTGAATACATGAAATGGGTACATATAAGAAAAATAAAAGAAGAATAAGAGAAACAATAGGACAGGGACGGTAGGCACGTTGGTGCGCTTATGCACGCCCCCTTGACTGCTATTACTGGATTTAATGTAAGTCTGTTACTGAACTGTTTTTGACACTGGATTTTGTTATTGAATTATCCCTGGATTGAAAAAAAAAACTGACTGATTTACCTGTGAATGACTTTGGATTGCTTGTTTGGACTTTGCTTAATGTTTCTGGAAGGAAAAACCTACATTTACTGTACAGTGTATCTGTGTGCTGTATGTATATTATTCAAACACTACTCTCAAATACATCTCCCTGTATGCGCTCATTCTCCTAATGGGGAATTACCTCAACAAGGTGCTTTTTGATGTAATTGTGGTTTTTTTCCCTCTTTGACTGTGCTTGAATAATAGGATTACCAAAATTTTCAAGAGAATGAAGCAACTAAAAATCTGTAATCTAACTACAAATTAGCTACAGCCCATTTGGAAAAGTCACGTGTGAATTCATCACACCAGATCTGTTGATTTTCAAAATGTTTACTAACTTTTAACATACCTTGGATTTTACATGTACTTCAATGTTAGAAAGTGCCTGGTGCAAAGAACAAACTATAGTAGAGCTTTATACTGTAACATTTGCAGAAATGTTGGTGTACGTAGTTTGTGCTTGTGAAAGCAAAAAATGTCTACTTTTGAAAAGCAGAAAAAATGGGGACAAGAGAAAGTGTAAATTACTAAACTATTGTAATAATGTATCTTGCAGGAAAAAAATTAAGGTCTTATAAAGAAAAAATTAGTTATATGTGGAGAACAAAAAGACGAATAACAAGACAGGTTTCAGAAAAGGCAAAGAGGCACATTGTCAGATAACTAATGTAAGATGGATAGCAGAGATAGCAAAAGTATATAAGGATATTGACCTTTGCTTTGTTAACTGTGAGCAGACTTCTGAATCTTCAGATCCTAGCAGAAAATGGAATATATTAAGATTAATGGAAATGGCAGAACATTTGGTTATTTTTTCTGGGGAACTTCTATAATGATCAAGAAACGATTCCCTGAATTGAATCTGGAGAAATCAAATAATTCAAAATAAGAACGGAAGTGAGATGAGACTCTGTATTGTCCCCATATCTATTTACTAATATATTAAATGTGATATATTTGTAAAGTTAGGGGGCATAAGACAGCTGTAATCAAACTAGGAGACCCCAAAAATCACCACGAACCATCCACAGGAATTACCTGTGTGTGAATTGGGAGGCCATATAGATTTGCTAAACAAATAAATAAATAACATCATTTCATTACTGGAAAGTAAAGAGTTGGAAGATTAATTCTCAAAGTTAAAGTGGAAAGTGGAATTTCGGGGGTTAATGTTAAATATTTAAAAGGTAAGAGTAATGTTTACTTTATATTTATATCTCCTATTTCTAAACGACCCACTTCCTGAAGAAAGGGCTTTGAGTTACATACATACAACTATCAGCATATAAAGCAGTGTATAAAGTTAAAATGACAATATTAAAATTCATTTAGGATTAAAAATGTAAAGTTACAAAAATTATAAAATTACAAAAAATCAGAGACAAAAAGTTTCAAGGTGACAATTTAATCCTGTTAACATTGAATTAACAGTGGGGAGGCTTGCATGATCAGCCCCATGATTGCATGATCCTTTGTGCCTCCACACAACGTTGCAGGGCCATGTTTTCAGCCCTTTTCAGAAGGCTAGGAGAGTTGGGGTCTGCCTCACATCTGGGGGAAGGATATTCTATAGTGCAGGAGCCAACAGCAGAGAAGGCTCTCTTCTTAGACCAATCTTAATCAACATGCTTAGGAAACTTACAATTCACAGTGAAAAAATGAAAGCAACATTTGTTTTTATTTCTTGACTTCAAAAAATCAAGATGGCCAGTATGCTGGATTTAAACAAAGGAGATATGCATTAGAGGAAGAAGGCGGTAACAATCTCAGACAAGATCAACAAGAATCGGACATTCTCTGATAACAAAGATCAAAATGATAAAAGAGTGGTCTTTCTGGTAATTATGTATGGTTGTGAAAGGTAGACACAGAAAATATGGAAGCTAAATATCCTTGAATTATGTATCCAGAGATGGTTACTACAAACACCATGGACGGGGGAGGAGACAGACAATCAGTTAATTTTGGAAAAAAGGAAATGATTTGCAAGAATGAACTCACATGCTTTAGGCAGGTGGTGCTAGTGGACAATGAACTGGGGCGGGGAGCAGTATTCTTGGCAAGCTGAGGAAGGAGGAAACAGTAAAATGAATGAGCAGTTTCACGATTAGAAGCATTTGTCTATGCAGATGACCAGGAAATGAGTCTATTTGAAAGCCTCCAATTAAGCAACTAATTGGGCAAGACATATAAATAAAATAAAGTTTTCTCACCTGTGTAAGATAGACTGTGTTTTCCTGTTCTCCTCTAACCTTTACATTATTTTGTGTGCTTGACAGGTTACAAACAAAATAATAGGAACTCAGTAACATATTCAAATTGAATAATCAAAATAGATTCCATGGGGTTTGATGTGAAAATAAATTACTACACTTTAGCACCAAGTGTGAATTTCTTAGAGGTAGCATTTCTCATTAAGCTTGTGTTTCCAATAATGATCTACAAGGAACTATGTACAGTGGGGAAAGAAAAAAAAAGAAATAATAATGAGCCCAAACTATATAAAATGATACTCTGCTGAAAATATATGGTTCATTTTATTGCATTAGTTGCTGAATGGAATACCAAGCAAAGAAGCAGGTTTGTTCCGTGTGCATTTTCTTCTTTTGCATATGCGTGTGTGTGTGTGTGTGTGTGTGTGTGTGGTTTTGCTTTTGTGGAAGCTGTTGGCTGTCAGTACTTTAGTCAGGGTGCATAGTTCAGTCTTCATGTGTGTCTTGTCTGCCAGGCGTTTGGTTCTGGCAATTAGTGTTTTGGCCACGGAGTTTATCTGTGCTGGGTTGTGGTGGGATTGGGGGTTGAGGTAGCGGTTGGTGTGTGTTTTCTTCTGGTATATGTTGTATCCTAGTGTGCCATATGTTTCTTTGTAGATTAGTACATCTAGGAATGGTAGTTGTTTGGTGAATTTGATTTTGGGGTGTGTGCTGTTTAGGTGTGTTAGGAAATTGTTTAGGTTTTCTTTTCCATGGGGCCAAATCACTAATGTGTCATCGATGTATCTTAGCCATGGTTTGGATTTTGTGGGTGGCATTGGCTAGGGCTCTGGATTCAAATTTGCAGGTTTGCAGTGATGGGTGACAGTGGTGATCCCATAGGGGCTCTTCAATTTGCTTGTATCTTTGTCCTTTGTATATGAAATATGTGTTGGTTAAGCAGTGTTCTGCTGGTTCCATGAGGTATTTGGGTGGTTGGTATTTATTTTTGATGATTTCTAGGGTTTATTTTATTGGGACTTGAGTGAATAGTGAAACCACGTCAAAACTTATAAGCAGATCTTTTTGTTCCACATGTAGATCTTTGATCATTTCCAAGAGGTGGTATGAGTTTTGTACATGTGAAGCTGCTGCTTCAGCATGGGGCTGTAGCTGCTTTGCTAGGTATTTGGCTAGGTTTTGTAGTGGTGCTTCTCTGGAGCTGACTATGGATCTGAGAGGTATGCCTTCTTTGTGTATTTTGGGGAGACCGTATAGTTTGGGGCATCTGGAAGATTTTTCTCTTGGGATGATCGTCTGTTGGATCTCTTTGCTCATGTTGCTGGTTATGATTTTCTTCTTGGTTATTTTTTCCAGATATGTGGTTGGGTCTGTGTTTATGGGTTTGTATGTGGAGTCTTGGAGTAGGTCTGTCAATTTTGTTCCATAGTCTTTTCTATCCATTACTACTGTGGCATTACCTTTATCTGCTGGAAGTATGATTATGCTGCTGTCGTTCCTTAGGGCTTGCAGGGCTTTTAGTTCCTCTTTGTGTAAGTTGCTTTTGGGTGGTTTGCTTGTGCATAGGATGTTAGTGACTTGGTGTCTTATTCTATCTGCTTCATCTGTATTTAATTTAGTTAGGCAGGATTCCACTCCGCATATGATGGATTCTGTGGGGATTTTTTTGGGTGCTATAGCATAATTGAATCCTTTGGTTAGGACATCTGTTTCTGTTTTGGTGAGTTCTCTGTTAGAAACATTGTATACTAATTGTTTCAGGTCTTGTTGTGAGTTGTTGGGGGCTTTCTTGTCATGTTCTAATTTCTTTTGTTTCTTCAGAAGTTTGTCATTTTTGCAAGTGGTTTCAGTTTCAGCTCTCCAAGTTGTAAATTGTTTTATCTTGTTCCAAAGTAGAGGGTGAATTTTGTTGCTCAATTCCAGGTGTAGGGTTAGGAGGTCTTTGTTTAACTGGTCATTGGAATCTCTTTCTGTGGAGCTGGTTCCTGAGTAGAGCCATTTCAGTTCTTTTCAGGATACGTTTGGTAGCTGCGGTGCTGTGAAGAGATGTTAATTTGAAGCTGATTGGTGTTGCATTGTTGTCTCTGCAGCTGCATAGGAATTTGAGGTCACATAGTATTCCTGCTCTTTTAACTTCCAGCTTCTCGTAGGTTTTGGTCTGGCTGTTTATTTCCTCCCCGTAGAGGTCTGATATTTGTTTTCTTAAGTTTTCACGGGTATCTATACGTATGGTATTCAGCTTTGTTTGGGTATTTTCCCACATCATTATAGTTGTGCTTTTAAAGTTGTAGCGACGTTTCAACAGAATCTCATCTGCCATCATCAGGCTTCTGTATTGTGTTCATCTGTGAGTCAGGCTTCCATGGACATTTCTGTTTTAAATTTGGTGCTAGCCTGCTGCTGCGTTAGAATGTTTTTTTCTTCATCCTGATTAGTGGGGAGTCTTGGTCTATGTCCATTGGTCTTGGAGTTTGCTGTGTTCTGCTTGATTGGTGTTTCTAATATCTTCTGTCTGTTTTGTAGCTTTTTTTGTCTTGATTGCCTGGCAACATTGTGTTTCCTATATTGGAGGCTTTTAGTGTGGCTTGGCTTCGAGTAAATGGACAGCTATCATTTATTAGGAAGCTAGGTTTCATCTGGGTGCCTGGTTGGGGTGTGTTTGAGCTGGAGGTATCAGGGAAAGTCTGTTTGTGCCCAGGTGCTTGGCTTGTGGTGTGGAGATTTTTTGTTTGTTTGTGAGTGCAGGCTTCCAGATAAATTGACAGTCTGGTGGAGTCATCTCTTCTATTCATGCTTTCAGGTCTTTTTCTCAATCTCTATGGCTTCTCTGATAATTCTGTAGCTGGGGTTTTCTATAGTGGCTAGGGTTTTGGTGCCATTGAAGTTGATGCTATGACCTGTGGCTTTCATGTGTTGGACTAGTGAGGAAGTGTGTTCCTGCTTTTTACTGCATTTTTGTGTTCATCCAGGTAGGTACTTATTCTTCTATTGGTCTATCCAATGTATGTGGCAGGGCATGATGCGCAGGGGACTTCATATATGCCTTGGTTATCCAGGTCAATTTTATCTTTGGGGTTTCTTAGGATGGCTGCTATATTTCTGTCTGTTTGGAGGGCAGTCTTGATGTGATGCCTGTGTAGTATCTTACTGATTTTGTCTGTCGGGCAGGTCTGTCTGTTTTTATGTAGGGCAGGACAGCTGTTCCATAGGTCTTTTCATCTTCTAGGTCTCCATTATGTCTCAGTGTGTTTTTGTGGATCAGGCCTGTGATTTTGCTTTTGTGGAAGCCGTTGGCTGTCAGTATTTTAGTAAGAGTGCATAGTTCAGTCTTTATGTGTGTCTTGTCTGCCAGGCATTTGGTTCTGGCAATTAGTGTTTTGGCCGTGGACTTTATCTGTGCTGGGTGGTGGTGGGATTGGGCATCGAGGTAGCGGTTGGTGTGTTTCTGTTTTCACAGTGAATTTGATTTTGGGGTGTGTGCTGTTTAGGTGTGTATATGTGTGTGTGTGTGTGTGTGTGTGTGTGTGTGTGTATATGTTGAATTCCTTCAGTCTCTAAAACTGAGCACAAACTTTGCAAAACTAAACTATTTATTAAGTGCTTAATTGTATTAAAAATTTGCATGTACAAACAAAAAACAAAAAAATTGTTAAGAGTTTTACATCATAAATTTCCATTATTCTATTCTATTTTATTCTATTCCACATTTTAAAAATCTAATTAGATTATATCCATGCAAAACATAATCCGTATTTATTCATTCAAGTAACTGATTGAAATTAATAAATTTATCATGACGAAGCTAGGTATGATTTATTGCAATTAGTCTCTTGTCAGTATGATGCATAATTATAATTAATCTTTTGTTAAATAGGATATATAATCCCTTAAATTAACTAAGGGGTCATTTATTGAGTTTGCACATAATGCTAAGCCTTACTGATGAGCTTATATCATTTATACCTGGCATAATGTGGATGTCTGAACAGCTATTGTGATTTGTAAATAATGGTTTATGGCAAAATGTAAGGTATGTGGGAATGACCAAGAGATCAATCAGATTAGAGACAACATAGCCAGAAACTGGATAGTAGGCAAGTCAAGAGGCTCAGCAGAAACCCTTCCTAGTTTTTTGGGGGTTGTAAAGTGGCAGCAGAGAAGTATAATTTCAGACTTGCAAGATCATGTTAATGTACTGTAGCTTTGTAATAAAGTAGGATTTGCTCATCAGGCTATGTTTCTTATCTGGTTTGCCCTGCAAGGCTGACAAACAAACAAAATAATTTAAGCAAAATATTAATCTCCCAATCTCAGTAGTCTAGTGCAGGGGTCCCCAAACTTGGCAACTTTAAGACTTGTGGACTTCAATTCCCAGAATTCTCCAGCCAGCATATGTTTATGTATAGCATAGCTGGCTGGAGAATTCTGGGAATTGAAGTCCACAAGTCTTAAAGTTGCCAAGTTTGGAAACCTCTGGTTTAGTGGTTAAGGTGCCAAGCGCTTGCCAGGAAACTGTGAGCTCTGATCCTTAGGCCAGTAAATCTCACTCAGCCCAACTCACCTCACAGGATTGTTGTGGGGAAAAATAGGAGGACGAAGAAGTATTACATATGTTTACCACTTGAGTTATTATATATATATAATAAAAACCGAACTACACACTCTCACTAACGTACTAACAGCCAATGGATTCCAAAGAAAGATTACCCACCTAATCCAAAAAGAAACCCCAACCAAAATCCAAGACAGAGAACAAGAGAACGGCAAAGCCCTCCTCCCATATATAAAAGGCACTACAGACAAAATCAGCAAGATCCTCCAAAAACACAACATTAAAACAGCATTCTGCACAAACAGAAAAATATCCACCATCCTAAGAAACCCTAAAGACAAAATTGAGTTAGAAAACCAAGGAGTATACGAAATCCCTTGCACCGCCTGCCCCACCACATACATTGGACAAACTAACAGAAGAATAAGTGCACGCATTGAAGAACACAAGAACTCAATCAAAAAAGAAGAACCGACCTCTTCCCTGGTCCAACACCTCAAAGCCACAGGACATGTATTTAAAAATACCAGAACTATCGCCAAAACCAAACACTTCAACAACAGAATAATCAGAGAAGCCATAGAG
Organism: Notechis scutatus; assembly: GCF_049901735.1. Taxonomy (NCBI): domain Eukaryota; kingdom Metazoa; phylum Chordata; class Lepidosauria; order Squamata; family Elapidae; genus Notechis; species Notechis scutatus. The sequence goes on along the minus strand of NC_142009.1, from coordinate 254,269,575 downwards.
ATAGAAAAACGCCCACACAGCATGAATAAATGACATGATACCTCCTGCCTACCAGCCATTTGGAAACCCGCCCTCATGAACAAACGAGTACCTAACATGAAGAATGACACCAGACCCACACGCACGAGGGCCACACAAGATGCTACCACCACACTTCCATGTAGAAACCAGACTCACACCCACACAGAAGATGAGACACGACCACGGACCAGAAGCCGTACCGCAGCTGCATCACTACCCGCTTCAAACCCCTCCGACCCATACCTGAAGCGAACTGACGGCCACCATGAAGATGTGGCACGACCACGAATGCGAAGCCAAACAGCAGGATCACAGCTCACCAGCTCAAATCCCCCAGCAACTAAGACTAACCTGAGCACAACCAAGCCACCACCTGAACAGAACACCCCCCCAGCCAATGAGAACACAGCCAAACCCCCAACCAATGAGAACACACCCCACCCAATCAGAACACAGCCAAGCCCCCACCCAATCAAGTCACACCCCCACTAGCAGTTAAAAGGAAGAAGCAGCTGCAAGCTCACATTACTCCGAGAAGCACAAAGCCAAAGACACAAGCCTGAAGATGATGAATGAGACTTCATCGAAACGTCGCCTAGATACTTCCAATTTTACGCGGGAGAAAACCCGAATAACCAAAGATCCACATACAAATACCCGCGAAAACCTCAGAAAACACACACACACCTACACATACACACACACACACACACACACACACACACACACACACACACACACACACACACACACATATATATATATATAATTTTATACACAGACATACACACACATACACACCTTAGGTGGTATTCAGCAGGTTCTGACCAGTTCTGGAGAACCGGTAGCGGAAATTTTGAGTAGTTCAGAGAACCGGTGGTAACCTTCCCCCTGGAGTGGGGTGGGAATGGAGATTTTACAGTATCCTTCCTCTGCCACGTCCACAAGCCACACCCACCAAGTCATGCCCACAGAAATGGTAATAAAAAAATTTGAATCCCACCACTCATACACGCACACACACACACACACACACACACACAATAATAATAATAATAATAATATATATAATACACACACATACACACACACACTGTATCCCTCAAAATCTCAAAATATTAGGTAAGATGTCCACTTATCCCACACTATTTGTTTAGATTATTGATTCCCTCAATTTTAGACTGATTGAGGTGAATTTTCAAATTGATTAGCTATTTTCATCTAAATCATCATGTTCAGTGCATTTCTCTTGCCTTATTTCATTACCTAGCTTCGGAGGGAAAGATTTAAATAAGCCAAACAATTCCTGAGTCAAGATTTGGGAAGGGTTTCTTGCTCATCTTTTGATTTTTTTTTTTAAAATCTATTTCTAATGAACTGTAAACATTCCTACTTGTTACACATATTCCATTTTCATCTAATAGTTATAATTGGTAAAATAAACCAATTGTCTGAGATGATCCTTGTCTGCAGTGTGCAGTTTTTGTAAGCAAAAACTTGCTTCACTGGTTTAGCTGAATAGCTTTGTGGTCCCATTGTTACTATTTGATGCTCCAATCGTACTGTTTAATTGTCAAGAGGCATGCGATTTTACGATTCTAATCCCCCCCCCCCCACAAATTCTTTTAATGAAGGTGCATACTTGAGTAATCCACTTTCATAATTTATGGCCCCAGTTGTGTACCTTGCCAGCTTTCCTGTATAATTTACTGGCTGAGCTATCTTTGGGAATGACTGAATTTTTACATATTTTACCGATCAAGCTGCATATTTCATCATTTGAGTTCTTCGCACCCAGGTACTTTTGTTGATCAAAGTGCATGGTAAGCTGATGAAGGAGGAATTACTTTTAACCAGAAGCCATGCTCCTGTTTGCTGTAGCTATTTTAATATTTCTCTCTATGATTTTCATGATCTTTCTTTTACTCCTTTCTGCATAGCAGGAATAATTAGATTGCATCATGATTATATTTTATTTAAAGAGGCTGTTTTGCATAGAACCAGAGTATTAATAAATTGTGTCCACTTAGGATGCTCTTTTTCATAGCCAACCTACTGTATTTTAATAATGACTGATAACTAATATTAGCATCATATGCAAAATAAATATAACTGATATTCCTAAGAAATGATTCTGAGTTACAATCTCATAAAATATAACCCTGGGTTCTATTTCAGATATTATGGAAACTAGAACCCCACTAATGTTGCTTAAATTAAGTTGGCATCTTGTGGAGTTTCTTTTCCTTTCTTGCAAATGGATATCAAAGGAAAATCTTCACATCCAAGACCTTGCATTAACTGGGAGTAGCTGACTAATCCTCGTGGCTGAATTATAATTAGGAATAATGTTTTAAAATTTAAAACAATTAGAAACAACCTGTCTAATTTGACTGATGAACTTTGGAACTTTTCATCAGAATGGGAAGAAATTGACAGTACACGTAAATCATTGGTGGGAGAGGGAAAGTAGGCCAAAGTGTATAGATGTGTTCAAGCTACATCAACTGTTTACTATAAAAATGCAAGACTCACAAAGGTAGTAGTAATCTTTTGCAAATGTCATTTGACTGAGACCTACCCCAAACCTGCTCGTACTAGATTGCTTTTAGTGACACTGTATAACACACTAGCATGCATATAGACACTATCAATGTAACCAAAATGATTATATGGTTATAGCAGGGCTGTCAAACTCACGGCCCATGGGCCAGATGTGTCATGCACTGGCCACGCCCAAGCTGGTTTAGTGAAGGGGGAAAAAGTCCCGATACATTATGTGACAATGATGGGATGATGGGTGTCAACACCTGGGTTACAGAAACGAACAATAGACAAACACACACATAGATCTATCTATCTGCAATTGGCTACCTGAGTCTGCACTGAAAAGCTTCAGTCCTAATGAAGGTTCAGCTCTGCTTTTAGATTAACTAGAAAGCAAGAAATCGTGTGTGCAGTGTTTGCAAAAAATCATCAGCTGTGCTGCCTGGACAGCTGACAAGCACTGCACTTGGATGCGCAGCATTTGAAAATCCTCTTGTTTCCTGCTTTTTCAACCTCAGCTGTACCGCGCAAAGCAGCTGAGAAGGGAAAAGCAGGGAATAAAGGACAGCTTAGAGCCTGGGTAGGCAGGTGGGCCAAACACCCAACTGGTTCAGTGTCAGCTTCTCTTCGCAGCTACAGGTTCTATAGAACTGGGCCAAACTGGTAACATCCCACCCCTGCCTCTCTCCCTCTCCCTCTCTGTCCCTCCCTCCCTCCCTCTCTCTCTTCTCTCTGATATACACACACACACACACACACACACACACACACACACACACACACACACACATATATATATATATATAATGTTTTCTGAGGTTCTCACTTTGGTTATTCGGGTTTCTCCGTAAGATTCAAAGTATCTAGGCAACGTTTCGATGAAGTCTCATTCATCATCTTCAGGCTTGCTTCTTCGGCTCTGTGCTTCTCAGAGTGATGTGAGCTTTCAGCTGCTTCTTCCTTCTAACTGCCAGTGGGGGTGTGACTTGACTGGGTGGGGGCTTGGCTGCTCCGATTGGGTGGGGGTGTGTTCTCATTGGTTGGAGGCTTGGCTGTGTTCTGATTGGTTGGGGGTGGCCGTGTTCTGATTGGCTGGAGGCGTGCTCTGTTCAGGTGGGGCTTGGCCGTGCTCAGGCTAGTCCCAGCTGCTGGGGATTTGAGCTGGTGAGCTGGGATCTTGCTGTTTGGCTTTGAGTTCGTGGTCGTGCCACATCTTCATGGTGGGTCAGTTCGCTCATGTATGGCTCAGAGGGTTTGAAGTGGGTAGTGATGCAGCTGCAGTGCGGCTTCTGGTCTGTGGTCGTGTCTCATCTTCTGTGTGGGTGTGAGTCTGATTTTTCGTGGAAGTGTGGTGGTGGCATCTTGTGTGGCCCTCGTGGGTGTGGGTCTGGTGTCATTCGTCATGTTGGGTACTCGTCTGTTCATGAGGGCGGGTTTCCAAATGGCTGGTAAGCGGGAGGTGTCATCTCTTTTATTCATGCTGTGTGGGCTTTTTCTATCTCTATGGCTTCTCTGATTATTCTGCTGCTGAAGTGTTCAGTTTTGGCGATAGTTCTGGTATTTTTAAAGTCAATCTCATGTCCTGTGGCTTTGAGGTGTTGGACCAGGGAAGAGGTTGGTTCTTCTTTTTGATTGAGTTCTTATGTTCTTCAACGCGTGCACTTATTCTTCTGTTAGTTTGTCCAATGTATGTGGTGAGGCAGGCAGCAAGGGATTTCATATACTCCTTGGTTTTCTAACTCTAAAGACAAAATCAGAACACAGCCAAGCCCCCACCCAATCAAGTCACACCCCCACTAGCAGTTAAAAGGAAGAAGCAGCTGCAAGCTCACATCACTCTGAGAAGCACAGAGTTGAAGACAGAAGCCTGAAGATGATGAATGAGACTTCATCGAAACGCTGCCTAGATACTTCCAATCTTACGCGGGAGAAAACCCGAATAACCAAAGATCCACATACAAATACCCGCGAGAACCTCAGAAAACAAATATTGCACCTCTACGGGAGGAAACCCACCATCTGACCAGGACTTATGAAAAACTTGAAGTCCAAAGAGCTTCCATTTTATGTGACCTCGCATTCCTATGCAACTGCAGAGATCAAAATTTAATTCCCACAAGCTTCCAATTGAAATTCCACACCAACACAGCAGCCACCAAACGCATCCTAAAAAGAACAGAATTGGCCCTAATTAGAAATGAACTTCACACAAAAAGATTTCTCCTAGACCAAATCAACAAAGATCTCCTCACACTTCACCTCAGACTCAGCAACAAGATTCACCCTTTACTTTGGGACAACTAACAACTTGCTGTCTGGAGAGCCGAAACACAGACCACCCTCAAGACAGACACACACACCAACAAACTCAGAAAACTACAACAACGCCAGAAACCAACTCCTCCCCTCGCAGCCACACATGAAACAAACAGTGCACAACATCTCAGACAAGATCCTCACTGAAGCCAAAACCAAGGTCCTTTCTAAAGGATTCAACTTTGCTGTCGCTCCCAAACACATCCCCACAGAAACCATCATATGCGGAGTTGAAACCAGCCTGACCAAAACCAACCCTGATGATGCTAATAGAATCAGACTCGAAATCACCAACATCCTCTGCACTAGCAAACCACCCAAAAGCAACTTATCCAAAGAAGAACAAACTGCACTACGTAACCTGAAAGAAGACACCAGCATAATAATCCTACCAGCAGACAAGGGCAACGCGACAGTGGTTATGAACACATCTGACTACCAAACCAAGTTAACCAACCTACTCCTAGACCCCACATACAAACCCCTAAAGACAGACCCCACCACCTACCTAGAAAAACCACCAGATCCAAAATAAAAGCCTCCCCATCAGTGAAGAAATCCAGCAAAGAATCATACCCAGAGAGAAATCATCCAGATGCCCTAAGCTTTATGGTCTCCCAAGATACACAAAGAAGGAACTCCACTTAGACCAATAGTCAGCTCCATAGGCTCACCTCTACAAAACTTAGCCAAATTTCTCGCCAAACAACTACAGCCCTATGCAGAATCCATCAACTCACATGTAAGAAACTCATTCCAGTTCATCGAGATCATAAAGAAACAAAACTTACAACCCAGTGACCTACTAGTGAGCTTCGATGTCATATCCCTATTCACCCAAGTGCCAATAAAAGAAGCCTTGACAGCCATCCAAAACAAATACAACCCCCCAGCACATCCTAGATCTGACCAACCACTGTCTATCCAATACATACTTCACCTACAACGGACAAAAATACAAACAAATAGAAGGAGCACCCATGGGATCACCCTCTCACCTGTCATCGCAAACCTCTACATGGAACACTTTGAAACACAAGCTCTAGAAAAATATGATCACAAACCCAAACTCTGGCTCAGATACGTAGATGACACCTTCATAATCTGGCCACACGGGAAAGAAAAACTGAACAACTTCCTCACACACCTCAACAGCCTACACCCCAAAATACAATTCACCATGGAAACAGAAGCTAACAATCAACTTCCCTTCCTAGATGTCTTGGTATACAAAAACCCAATGGCTCCCTAGGACACACCATCTACCAGAAGAAAACACATACAAACCGCTATCTACATGCACTCTCACACCACCACCCAGCACAGATCAATCCGTAGCTGAGACACTCATCTCCAGAACAAAATGCTTAGCTGATGAACAACACCTAAAAACCGAACTAAACACTCTCACCAACGTACTAACAGCCAATGGATTCCAAAGAAAGAAGATTACCCACCTAATCCAAAAAGAAACCCCAACCAAAATCCAAGACAGAGAACAAGAGAACGACAAAGCCCTCCTCCCATATATAAAAGGCACTACAGACAAAATCAGCAAGATCCTCCAAAAACACAACATTAAAGCAGCATTCTGCACAAACAGAAAAATATCCACCATCCTAAGAAACCCTAAAGACAAAATCGAAGTTAGAAAGCCAAGGAGTATACGAAATCCCTTGCACTGCCTGCCCCACCACATACATTGGACAAACTAACAGAAGAATAAGTGCACGCTTGAAGAACATAAGAACTCAATCAAAAAGAAGAACCGACCTCTTCCCTGGTCCAACACCTCAAAGCCACAGGACATGAGATTGACTTTAAAAATACCAGAACTATCGCCAAAACCGAACACTTCAACAACAGAATAATCAGAGAAGCCATAGAGATAGAAAACGCCCACACAGCATGAATAAAAGAGATGACACCTCCCGCTTACCAGTCATTTGGAAACCCGCCTCATGAACAGACGAGTACCTAACATGATGAATGACACCAGACCCACACCCACGAGGGCCACACGAGATGCCACCACCACACTTCCACGTAAAAAGCAGACTCACACCCACACAGAAGATGAGACACGACCACAGACCAGAAGCCGCACTGCAGCTGCATCACTACCCACTTCAAACCCCTCTGAGCCATACATGAAGCGAACTGACCCCCACCATGAAGATGCAGCACGACCACGAACTCAAGCCAAACAGCAAGATCACAGCTCACCAGCTCAAATCCCCAGTAACTAAGACCAACCTGAGCACAACCAAGCCCCCACCTGAACAGAACATACCTCCAGCCAATCAGAACATGGCCAACCCCAACCAATCAGAACACAGCCAAAACCCCAACCAATGAGAACACCCCCCACCCAATCAGAACACAGCCAAGCCCCCACCCAATCAAGTCACACCCCACTAGCAGTTAAAAGGAAGAAGCAGCTGCAAGCTCACATCACTCTGAGAAGCACAGAGTTGAAGACAGAAGCCTGAAGATGATGAATGAGACTTCATAAACGTTGCCTAGATACTTCCAATCTTACGCGGAGAAAACCCAATAACCAAAGATCCATATATATATATATATATATATATATATATATATATATATATATATATATATATATATATATATATATAGATAATAGATAGATACTTACAGAACTCACTTCATTTGAAACAATTCTGTCATGATAACATGACGTGAAGGAAGTATATTATTTGCAGACTGATCCATATGCTACATTACATCGCTTGACTCTGTTTTGATCCTAACTCCCTGACATTCATGCCTCATTATGAAAACTGTGGAAAAGTCATATGTATGTATTTGTGTGTCTATATGTGTGTATTTATATGTTGTATTAGATTTCCTTGCAATGCCATTTCACATTGAAACTGATAGTGTTATTAATTAGTCATCTTTACCATTTTCCAATGATTTTATTGAATAGCATTTCCTGGCAATCTTGCATTCATTTATGCTGTCCCTATAATGCATTCCATGCTAGGACAGAACCACAGTTATTTTGCTTGCTATTGAAGAGTAGGATGATTTGGCTTTATATGACAGTGGGAAAATTTGGTTTTAAATGCTTCTATGAAATTGAGCTGTCTTCCATTTTTTTCCCGGAGAGCATAACTCATGTACAGCTCATAATGTGGCAGCAATATTCCTTCTCCAGATCAAGCAGTTCAAATATATGTTTATGCCAGCCACCACATTGTGCCCTCCTTGCTTAATAAATTGTGCTCTCCTTACTTAATACAGTCATCTCTCATGTATACAGCCTCTTTCATTTGGCTATCTTCTACCTCCATGTACTTTATTTGTCTGCCAGTATAAATAGAGATTCTAAGAACAAGCACTGGAAAAATATAATTCTGTTTCCAGCATTGATCCTGAAACATTTGCTGAGCTCTGCGGATTTGCAAGAATGAACAGAACAAAGGAATTATAAAGGGAAGATAAATCTAATCTTCCACACAGTCCTCCAAAATTCCTTTTATTATGACACTCCACCAAAAAATATGCTGTAGAAGCAGAGTGTCATTCATTTTGTAAACCTCAAAGAATCAACTAAACAAGATAAGTTACTTTTTTCCAACATGAATTAAGATGAAACTTGAACAATCCATTGATTTTTAAAAGTTGATTTAAAACAGATTCAGAGGCATAGTCACTTGCTTTTTTCTTTGACACTGATTATAAAGAATGCATATTGTGGTTATTGACGTAGAATAGAATAGAATAGAATAGAATAGAATAGAATAGAATAGAATAGAATTCTTTATTAGCCAAGTGTGGTTGGACACACAAGGAATTTGTCTTGGTGCAAATGCTCTCAGTGTACATAAAAGAAAAGATACATTCATCAAGAATCATAAGTTACAACAATTAATAATAGTCATAGGGTACAATAAGCAATCAAATCATACTAGGAATACAATAAAAATTGTAAGGATACAAGCAACGAAGTTACAGCCATACAGTCATAAGTGGAAGGAGATTGGTAAAAGGAAGGATGGGAAGATTAATAGTAATAGTAATGCAGACTTAGTAAATAGTTTGACAGTGTTGAGGGAATTATTTCTTTAGCAGAGTGATGGTGTTCGGGGGAAAAAAACTGTTCATATGTCTAGTTGTTCTGGTGTGCAGTGCTCTATAGCATTGTTTTGAGGATAGGAGTTGAAACAGTTTATGTCCAGGATGTGAGGGGGTCTATAAATATTTTCACAGCCCTCTTTTTGACTCGTGCAGTATATAGGTCCTTGATGGAAGGGAGGTTGGTAGTAATTGTTTTTTCTGCAGTCCTAATTATTCTCTGAAGTCTGTGTCTGTGTTCTGTCCTAGGCCTCACCAAAAAGCACTCAGTCAATTCTGAGTCCCAGCAAAAAAACTCTTTATTTACAATAATGTGAATTATTTCATTCACAGTCAGCCAACAGCTTGGCAAACAGTATTGTGAAGGTAAACTAATTATCTCAGACCTTTATCAATCCTGCAACGCTGCCTGGTAAATAGTTCCACAATCACTGGTGGCAGGGAAGGCTGGTATTACAGACAAATTTCCACAAGGCTGGAACAAACAAATGACTGAACGAGCGAGTTGTTTCCTGGAAAAACCTCTCCCCTTTTGTTCCTCTTTTAATCCTGATGGGAGGGGCCATTCATTGTTCATCTGTGACCTTGATCCCATGTCAACCCTAAGTTCTTAATTGCTCCTTTCTTTTAGCAGCTCTGCATGCGTGCAGGCTGGGAAACGGTTCCAACTGCTCCCCAGCCTCATTGCTATCTGAGCCCGAAGGCAGCTGATGACTGCCAGCCTGCCCTGGCCCCATCCCTGCCTCTGAAGCAGATCCTCATTTGAGCCTTCCTCAGCCTCCAAGACTGGCCCAGGATCCTCCCCAACCTCCTCACTACTGTCTGACTCTGCTGGCAACTCCACCAGCTGCCGGTGGGCCACAACAGTCTGTCTTGTTGTGTTGCAGGACCAAACCAGATAGTTATACAGGTACAGATGATAGACTCAATAATTCATCTGTAGAACTGTATCAAACAGCTCCTTACGCAGTTTGAGTTGTCTCAGTTGGTGCAGAAAGAACATTCTTTGTTATGTTTTTTTGATGATGTTTTTGATATTAGGTGTCCATTTTTGGTCTTTAGTTATATGATAGAACCTAGAAATTTGAAGTTCTTTACTGTTGGTACTATGTTGTCTAATATTAGAAGTGGTGATAGTATGGGAGGGGTTCTCCTAAAGTCTACCACCATTTCTATGGTTTTGAGTGTGTTCAGTTCCAGATTGTTCTGGTCGCAACATGAGGCAAGTTGTTCAACCTCCTGTCTGTATGCGGATTCATCATTGTCTCATTGACATTTTCTAGTCTTTATCACAGCTGGAAAGGCATAAGGGAATGGGAGTTATAGTTCTTCATAATAAACTGATCTTTGTTTATCAGTTTTATATTGCACTTTTTCAATCAGGAACTCAACACTTACACAAAGCTCTTTCCACCAATTTCTTTCCCAATCACAAATTTCTTTGTGGGTGAAAGAAAATAACTGTCACAAAGTCATCCTGTGAATTTCAGCAGCTAAGTATGGGCTAGAAATAGGGTCTTCCCTGTACCAATTCAATACTTCAATCATTACTTGTTGTACGTAGCCCAGAATCACTTCTTAGCTGAGATAGACAGCTAATTTGATTAGCAAATTAATAAACCATTACATCTGTTGCATGTATTATTCATATTAGAAGGTGACAGCAAAGCTTTTTTTTTTTTTTAACTCTAGTTGTATTTATTTTGGCATAATAAATTCAGCCTTGGATAAAGAATGATGAAGGATCAGTCCATTATGGAGGAGATGCCAAATCCCAAACTTCAGAAAAGTGGGGGAATCCTTAGGGAGCCTGTTCAATGGTTGCGCTGTGTTTAGATGGATGCTTTTCTTACATAATCTATCTTTTATTTAATTATTAAGTGTTTAAACACTTGTGATGTTGTTTGTTGATTTGTTGGTTATATGCTGCCCAGAATAACATACAGTAAGATGGCAACCATATGAATTTGTTAAATGAATACAGTCCAGAAAAAAACATTCAAAGTGGGTCAAGAATGGAGCAATAGTATATGTAGTTATCTCCAAAGTTCTGTATTCTGTCATTTTTCTGTAAATAATAATGGCAAGAGAGTTGGATCTAGGACATTCAAAGTCTCCGTTCCCAAAAAGTAACAAGCTAGCAGAGATATAGTGTCTGCTATTTCAAGGCAGACAGTTTTGAAAGTTTATCCTTTTCTCCACAGATATCTTTACCTAGAGAGGGAGAGTTTGGGATCTTGGGGTGAATCCTTTTCAGCAGATTTTGTTTGAGAGATGTAATGTAATAAGTTGCTGTTTTCACAATTGTTCTATGACAAGCTACATTAGCTCTTCTCTCTTGGCTTTGTGTTTTTGTGCATACTATGGGTAAATAAAAGGTATTTCATGATATAAGTAACAATAGATAAGACCATATATTTTGTACTATCAGCATGTAACAATTGAATCCTTTTCATAACTGTTAAAGAGAACTTCCAATGCTGCCCTAAATTATGTTTCATTCTACTAATGTGCTTATTGTAATAGGGATATAAATTTATTAATTATTTTATTTAATTATAGTTTCATACCCAAAGCAATAGATATGATCTAATAATTCCAATTCAGGAAAATTTCCAGCTTCAGTTTAGCAATTGAGTGTCTGATTGTCCCATTAAATCAATGCCATAAAACCATGCAATATTAATTAAACATATCTTTGGTTTGTGGGAGGGCTTACCTTATTCATTCTTAGAATTATTGTAATATCCACCTAGACACCTACATACAATAGGATAGGGCAATAAAAGTAAATGTAATCTCAGTTGTATGAGCTTATTGAGCTAGAATAATTAAATCACATTATTATTATTTTTGCCATATATAATAGTAATGCAAAAATCTGTTTCTGCCTATAGTTAATAAATGTACTCATAAATTTTTACAGCCTTATTACCAAGCACTAGTTAACTCAAACATTTTTTCCCCTTGTTTCACATTCTGGGTACAGTGAAGGCATTTTCTCCATCTTTTTTATATCTGGGTTATGGCAGACAAAGAGGACGAATGAAAAATGGTACTACAAATTGTATTAGCATTATTACCTATGCTGTGCACAATAGATTCACTCAGGTTAAAAGCTCATCCTAAGTTCCTTCACCAACTTCAGCATGATAGCAATAGCACTTAGACATACACTGCTTCACAGTGCTTTACAGCCCTCTCTAAGTGGTTTACAAAGTCAGCATGATGTAATACATCCAACTTTGTTTTTAGTGTTAAAAGTTTTCCTTTATATTTGGGGCAAGATGTTAATGCCATTTTGATGGCCATTTTGATGAAATACTAATAGTAGCACAAAAGAAGTGGAGGAAGGAATGCACAGCTAGACCTCTACAACACAATGGTAAATGTGTGAATGAGGGAAGAAAGGAGCTTTGGCACAAAAATGCTCAAGCCATTTTGGCAGGATGAAATCTTGGCATGGTTCTCTGGCACAATTTGACTTTGCTGGTCCAGCTGTCATAATAGCCACTTTTTTTAAAAAAAAATTGCATCAAGTGAATTCTTGGAGAAAAGATTATCAATCACATAATACAAATCCATATAACGTGAGGGAAACATGTACTAAAATTATTGCATTGTGAAAAAGGAAAATGTTATCTGAAGCATGTGCCATATTGTGTAAAGTGAAATGCAAATGGGCATTTCAGGTTCATATTTGTCAAAGCATTGGGGGATAAATCTATTTCTAATTGAGCTGAAAATAAACTCACCCTGAGACGTACATTCACTGGAAGGCAAGAAATGATGAGAGAAACTCATGCTATGGTTTTGATATTAGGGTTATGGGTTTGGCTTTATGAAAATAAGTATTAGAAGTTCTGAGTTTAAACACATATCCCCACAGTTCCTACATAACTTGAGGTAAAATTTCTTTTCCTATTTAGAATAGCCATGTTGTTTCTTGGCAATATTTTGTGAGTTAATTGCCGTTGCTTTCTTTCTAAAACTGAGAAAGTTTGACTGGTTGATACAGGTGTTTTTGTTTTCAGGGGGGAACTAACAGACATTACTCCAATGTCCAACCTGCTTTCCACTTAGTAGGGAAAGCTTATTGTTTTTCTAAAGAGGACAATGCTTACTGCAGACTATCCTTCAGAGAAAAAATGTATTCTCTTCATTTCACTCCTAATTGCATAAAGCACTATCATAAAGAGCCAACAGTCAGTTCCTCGCAAATCATGTTCCTCTCTGTATAGAGTTAGATTTTTACCTTTACTGACACACTGATAGAGCTACTATTATTCTCAATTCAATCTAGTGTATGTGAGAATTAAGTCAATATGTAAGGCAATCATAGTGAAAAGAAGTTATAGTAGATTGCACATTGTGATATATACAGTATAATCTTCTATTTTCACTATTGCAATTTTAAAAAGGAAATAAATCCCAAAATGGATGAGATATTATGCTAATAGGGGAAGAGGACTTCTTAATTGCCAACAGCATATATAACATAATGTAACTTGTTATGCATGCTTATTTTTACTACCTGATTCCACTTATTGTAGAACAAATAAGCTATTATCACTATGACAACTACAAGTCCATCTGCATAAGATAAAGAATTGAGTGTTTCTATCCCAGAAATACAGCTGTACAATTTGAATTGTTCTCCTTCCTAATAATTTTCCTTAGGCCATATTTATATCCTGGGAACAAATCATATGAAACCAAATGAGACTTGTTTCTGAGGAGGCCTGAGTAAATTGATAGATATCTTGATGCAATTGGTAAAAAAGGCTTATAATCACAGCAAAACTCTTGTCCTCTGAAGGGTATTGCACATCACAGCTTGATAAGATTAAAAGACAATTTGTTTTCTCTGACTATCTTATCAATAACTCTGGTAGCCTTAGTAGACCCTTCACCCTCCTTGCCTTCATGGATGCTGCTAAGACTCTGCTCTCTGACACCCTCCCACATTGGATCAACAGGGGAGGAAAACCCTCATGTGTCATTTTGTGATGGAGCTGTTGTGGTGTTTGGTATCATTAAGGGAGTTTTAAATTGGTAATGTAATTTCTTCATCTGTTGTTAGCTTTGATGTAATATGATTTCTTTGATGAAATATGATTTATCAGTTCAATAGGAGCTCTGCTGGATCCAAAAACCAACTCACCTTATTTAGTATGTTCTTTTCTCCCAGAACCAATGCGATAGCTCTGGGACGTTCACAAGTAAAAGCTGCAGAATGTAATCACCCCATGCTGCTTATGGCAATTGAGAAATCACCAGGGACAGATAAAAAATGTTTGCCTCTTTCCATCATAGATATGTTTCATACCATTTCAACAACAATCTGCACTTTAAAAATACTGCAAAAACAACTTGCCTTATTTTTTTTTAAATGTGTTTTGAATGGAATTATGTAAAGGTATTTTTGTCTCCATTTTTATCCTGACTTTTATTAAGTGAAACAAAGTAATCTGTTCACATCTCTTTAATCAATACGGGTACTTACATGTATGGCATTTAGCTTTGTTCGGGTATTTTCCCACATCATTGTAGTTGTGCTTTTAAAGTTGTAGCAACATTTCGGCAGAATCTCATCTGCCATCATCAGGCTTCTGTATAATGTTCATCTGTGAGTCACAGGCAACACAGGCTGGCAACATTGTGTTCCTGTATTGGAGACTTTTAGTGCAGCTTGGCTCTGAGTAAATGGACAGCTATCATTTATTAGGAAGCTAGGTTTCATCTGGGTGCCTGGTTGGGGTGTGTTTGAGCTGGAGGTATCAGGGGGGATCTGTTTGCCTGGCTTGTGGTGTGGAGATTTTTTTGTTTGTGAGTGCAGGTTTCCAAATAATTGACAGTCTGGTGAATCATCTCTTCTATTCATGCTTTCAGGTCTTTTTCAATCTCTATGGCTTCTCTGATAATTCTGTGGCTGGGGTTTTCTATACTGGCTAGGGTTTTGGTGCCATTGAAGTCGATGCTATGAGCTGTGGCTTTCATGTGTTGGACTAGTGAGGAAGTGTGTTCCAGCTTTTTTACTGCATTTTTGTGTTCATCCAGGCGGGTACTTATTCTTCCATTGGTCTGTCCAATGTATGTGGCAGGGCATGATGCACAGGGGACTTCATATATACCTTGGTTTTCCAGGTCAATTTTATCTTTGGGGTTTCTTAGGATGGCTGCTATTTTTCTGTCTGTTTTGAAGGCAGTCTTGATGTGATGCCTGTGTAGTATCTTACTGATTTTGTCTGTAGTACCTCTTATATAGGGCAGGACAGCTGTTCCATAGGTCTGTTCATCTTCTAGGTCACCATTATGTCTCAGTGTGTTTTTGTGGATCAAGCCGGTGATTTTGCTTTTGTGGAAGCCATTGGCTGTCAGTACTTTAGTCAGGGTGCATAGTTCAGTCTTTATGTGTGTTTTGTCTGCATGGGTTGGTTCTGGTGATTAGTGTTTTGGCTATGGAGTTTATCTGTGCTGGGTGGTGGTGGGATTGGGCGTTGAGGTAGCAGTTGGTGTGTGTTTTCTTCTGGTATATGGTATGTCCTAGGGTGCCATCTGTTTTTTTGTAGATTAGTACATCTAGGAATGGTAGTTGTTTGTTTGTTTCCGTTTCCATGGTGAACTTGATTTTGGGGTGTATGCTGTTTAGGTGTGTTAGGAAATTGTTTAGGTTTTCTTTTCCATGGGGCCAAATCACAAATGTGTCATCGATGTATCTTAACCATGGTTTGGGTTTGTGGGTGGCATTAGCCAGGGCTCTGGATTCGAATTCTTCCATGAACAGGTTTGCAATGATGGGTGACAGTAGTGATCCCATAGGGGCTCCTTCAATTTGCTTGTATCTTTGTCCTTTGTATATGAAATATGTGTTTGTTAAGCAGTGTTCTGCTAGTTCCATGAGGTATTTGGGTGGTTGGTATTTATTTTTGATGATTTCAAGAATTTCTTTTATCGGGACTTGAGTGAATAGTGAAACCATGTCAAAACTTACAAGCAGATCTTCTTGTTCCACAAGAAGATGATGGCAGATGAGATTCTGCCGAAATGTTGCTACAACTTTAAAAGCACAACTATAATGACGTGGGAAAATACCTGAACAAAGCTGAATACCATAATTACATACATACATACATACATACATACATACATACATACATACGTATTCATATTCATGTAGTGGTTGAAAGCACATTTATTTTCTGTTCTTTCCTTCACACCTTTCCTTCAAATCTAAAATAAAGTCAAGTAAAAGTAAAAGTAAAAAAAGTAAAAGTAAAGTAAAATAAAGTAAATTAGAGTAAAGTAAAGATGGGCAAACATTGAAACCCTCATTTAGGCAAGCAAGCTTTCAGTCATAATTCTATGAATCATTCCCACATGTGTTTAAAAATGCAAATCAATTTGTGTATGAATTATTGATTTCTAAATTAGAGATGATTGTTTAATACCATTTTTTCCACTTTTCAGATTGGCAACACTTGTTTAGGAACCCAGAGTAATGTAACAGATCCTAGCATGCAGGTATGAACCTTGTACTTTTTATACATTCTGATCATCCAAATTAAATTCCTTCTTTGTCCCTTGTTATATGAATCATCAGCTTTGAAAGAAACACCATTTTCTCTTCAATGTTATTTTTATCCTCTGAGGTTTTTGTTTGCTTGTTTGTTTTTTGCTTTGTCTGAAACCTACTTTCTAATCTACAACTCTAAATTATGTAAGAGCAGTGTTGCAGGAAAATGCATTGATGTAAGAAGAAGACAATGGAAAAGAAAACTTAAAACGAAGGCCCTCCTATCACAGCTTTTTATTCATTATCCATATTAATTGATACTGGTATAATCCAGTATTTTTATTTTATATTGAAATAATCTGGTATTTTTATTTATTGATACTATACCACGGTTTAATTTGGCAACATGTCCATATTTTAGTTTGTAGAAATCAATGCTGGATAAAAATTTAGAAGCCAGCAGTCAGGGCATTCATAACTATGTATGAATCACTTTGATGAAGTAACCCTCCTGTTCTAAGTGCATTCTACCCAAGAAGGAGAAGAATGAACAATTTGAACATTAGAATCACTGAAACATAGATTTGTGATGGCTCACATGTTGACATGCCTCTTTGTTGTGAAGTTGCAGGTATCACAATCATCTAGAAAGGTTTCTGGAGAGTGTTGGGGAGGAAATAGAGATCATTGTCCACAATGACATCAGTAATATTGTAATCAATCAGTCCTGAAAGACAAATGTAGGTTACTGAGAAGTCCAGGACTACCAGAATATTTTCATTCTCATAAATTATAATTGTATCCTACACAGGGTTAAAGAGAATGGAATCCAAAATTTCAATGTGTGGTTCAATTAATGACACTGTACCAAGATATTTAGAGACATATTTTACCTGCTTTTAAAAATAGAAAATGAGTGATTTGTCATAGCAGGACATCTCATCTCTATATTCCAATGTTATTCCAATTTTTATCTTCATTTTCTAGAAAAATAAATTTAGCCTTATATTTGTCCTACCCACTTTTCAACACACTAAGAAAGTGTTGGAATTATTGTAGCATAATCTAATAGATAATAGGGAAAGCCAAATTTTACAGATAAACATGTTATTTGCAATTAAGTTGTATATTTTTCTTCTTTCTGTTATTTCCTGTTATAAATTTAAGATGGTAGTGGTCTGTCTTCCTTACCTTGTCTATATTGCCAAAATATATAGAACTTCTTGATAATATACTATAACAAAACAATTCTGTTCTTCTCTACTGCACTCCAACAGCCTACCACATGATAGTCCACATTTTCCCAAGAAGTTAATAAAACATTTTCTGGAAAACCTAGTGCACAGAAAGGGTACACAGAAAGCTATTTAATGAGGAAAAAATCTGTATATTTGCTATATTGCCTTGTTACTGTGGATTCCACTTACATGTGTCAGGGCTCCAACAAATCCACCCTCATTCAAATCAAAATGTACAACCAAGCCATACAAGTTCTCATTGTGCTCCATTTTCAACTGCTCTGTTCTCTACTCACACAAACCATCTCTACAATGTCTTCCCTTTAGTCACATATATCTCTCCCCAAGCTAATCTGTCTTAAAAGAGACAGCAATTCATTTTGTTATTTCTGCTAACCAATTACTATAGCTGATCAAAAGGTGAGCATGCAAATATGGAATTATTTTTAGTTAGGAAGGATTGGGCAGCTGATAATTTTCTTCTATTTTTCTTTATGATTTTTTCCCCTTACACTTCTTCTCCAAAGGAAATATCCTTTATTGGCAATGGCAGTTTTGTGGTGTAATGTAATCAATTTATTTGCTTTTCAAGGAACTTAATTCTCCAAATTGGAGAGTTTCCCTTTGAAGCAGATCGACTTTATTCTTAGGTGTCCAAACCTATGTTTCCATTCCTTGAAAGTCCCACAGTAACATTTGAATATTGATTGTGTTTTCTTCATTATACCTACAGAAATCACACAGCCCTCCATGGATTAAACCAGAAAATAACAAATCAACTGAGAGAAAAGGAAGCAATGCTGAAGAGTCAGCTAAAATCAATGAAAAGACTCTGTAAATGCCATCTTGCTATCTTTAAAATGTTATTCATTTGCTATCGTCTTCATCTTTTTAGTCCAGAGGCATGAAAATGTACCAGGTTTCTAGAGCATGCAATTTTTTCACTATTTTATGGATGTTTGTAAATTAGTCAAGAAATTTCTGAAATAGATTGACTACTAGTATCTTTCAGCAATAATCCAACACAAATGGATGTTTGAAAAAAATGCTTTGTAATACAGTCCAGTTTTTTGAAATATTATTCTGCCCTGATCTGTAACTTGCTTATTATAAACCACTCTGTTTTGTAAAGAAAAGCTATTAAGAAGTTTTATTTTATTAACCAATTCTGTTTTGTAAGTATCTTTATTGCATACTAAGGTCAAAGCAGAGGAACAAGTGACTCTATACATATACACATATTCAGTCTGACACAGTAGTGTCTGTATTTCAGAACAAAATACTTACTAATTTCAATTGTTTGATTGTCTGGAATTGTTATTTAGTAACCATTTGGTTCCAAGCAGAATCATGTGTGAACAACATTTTGGAGATTACATCTAATCAAATAAAATAGATTTTATAGCAGATTGGTATGGAAAACAGCTCAGAAAAAGATTGGTAGTAATTAAATCTCGTTAAAAGTAAATGGGGCTTAAGATGATCAGTTCATGTTTTATAAAATTGTACAGAAAGCACAGTTGGTTAAAATGGCTGAAGCAATATATTTAAGAATCATTCTCTTTGAACTATAGCCTATTTCTTAGTTATACTCTTCATATGGATTCCATGACTCTTATGTAATTATGTCCAGACATATAAATAACTATTTTCTACATAATAGACAATTAAAATTCGGAAGAAGAAATTGTGTTTATTTAATGCAGACATACTAATTTTCTATTATAAGAAGTTTGCCTTCAAGCAATAATGATCACATGGTTAATATGTGAAAAAATGTTTTTAGGAAGTTGTAATTTTTCCCACATTGTATTAATAACAGCTATTGCTAAAAATAATGGTTATGAACAACTTCCTTACACTAACACAGTACAACCTATACAACTGGTTTCCAATCTTTAGCAGTACACGGAAAGGAGTTTGCGAAAATTCCTTGTTAATTGGATTGGGGAGTGGAATATCCTTGTCCCTTATTAATGGAGACAGAATCCCATAGAGACATTATAAGTCGCCCACTCATAGTCTATAATTCTAATTTTCATTTTACATGAGATTCCTCTTTGCTCATCTGCTCATCCTCGTATCCATTCTCTGAAACAAAGAGCTAAAGCAAGCTAAGCACCAGTGATGAATTGCTGGGCCCTTTAAGGGCCTTGTGTGTAGAGATACTAAAGGTATCACCTTCAACTCCTATGTCATGAGGATTGGGATGGGAGCGGTGAAAAAAAAACTGGCAAAGTTTTATTGCAGACTGTAGTCTTGACAAGGCACTGAAAATGTGTCAGCAATGGTAGTCAATATGGTTTCTAGTAAGGAAAAAGAAGGAAGCAGTATGGTTCTACCTTCAGTTCCATCCCAAACTACCTGATTCTCCTTGCAGCAATAGCAGAACCTCCCACACATATTGTATAGTTACACAGGACTATTCATAATGTTATTTAAGCCATAATGGTGCAATAGTTAGAATGCAGTATTGCAGGCTAACTGCTCACAGCCAGGAGTTTGTTCCTGACAGGGCTCAAAATTGATTCAGCCTTCCATCCTTCTCAGGTGGTAAAATGAGGACTCAGATTGTTGGGGGCACTAGGCCACCACTCAAGAACACAAAGCATAAATGAGTGTGGATCAGGTTAGTTTATACAAAAATATTTTTTTAAAATTATCTGACAGTTGACATAGTGTAAAACACTATGGGCATGATATGTCTAAGTGCTTTTGCTATTGCTAATTAAACCCCACGGCATTTGGCAAGCAGCATAATTAACTTTAGCTATTTTAGTGATTTCCAAACCATATATTGAACCCTTATAAGGAAAGGTAGTAAGTACAAGCATGTTAGTTCTAACCAGGGGTGGGATTCTACCAGTTCGGACCAGTTCTATAGAACCGGTTGTTACGATTCTTCTCCTTCACCCAGGAGGCTTCCCTGAGGCCCAGTTAGAGTGGTATTCATGGGGTTGGGAGGTAGCGGAGAAGTGGCCTGAGAGCAGAGCTGAACCTTCCTTAGGACTGAAGCTTCTATTTTTCAGTGCAGACTCAGGCAGCAGATTGCAGAAAGGTAGATTTGTTAGTGAATCTGTGATGGCAGATGAGATTCTGCTGAAACGTTGCTACAACTTTAACAGCACAACTATAATGACGTGGGAAAATACCCGAAAAAAGCTGAATACCATACATGTAAGTACCAGCGAAAACTTAAGATATATATATATATATATATATATATATATATATATATATATATATATATATATATATATATGTGTGTGTGTGTGTGTGTGTGTGTGTGTGTGTGTGTGTGTGTGTGTGGATCTTTGGTTATTCGGGTTTTCTCCCGCGTAAGATTGGAAGTATCTAGGCAACGTTTTGATGAAGTCTCATTCATCATCTTCAGGCTTCTGTCTTCAGCTCTGTGCTTCTCAGAGTGATGTGAGCTTGCAGCTGCTTCTTCCTTTTAACTGCTAGTGGGGTGTGACTTGATTGGGTGGGGGCTTGGCTGTGTTCTGATTGGGTGGGGGTGTGTTCTCATTGGTTGGGGGTTTGGCTGTGTTCTGATTGGTTGGGGGGCTGGCCATGTTCTGATTGGCTGGAGGTGTGTTCTGTTCAGGTGGGGGCTTGGTTGTGCTCAGGTTGATCTTAGTTACTGGGGGATTTGAGCTGGTGAGCTGTGATCTTGCTGTTTGGCTTCGAGTTCGTGGTTGTGCTGCATCTTCATGGTGGGGGTCAGTTCGCTTCAGTTCCCTCATGAACAGACGAGTACCTAACATGATGAATGACACCAGACCCACACCCACGAGGGCCACACAAGATGCCACCACCACACTTCCACGTAAAAAGCAGACTCACACCCACACAGAAGATGAGACATGACCACAGATCAGAAGCCGCACTGCAGCTGCATCACTACCCACTTCTAACCACTCTGAGCCATACATGAAGCGAACTGACCCCCACCATGAAGATGCAGCACGACCACGAACTCGAAGCCAAACAGCAGGATCACAGCTCACCAGCTCAAATCCCCCAGTAACTAAGACCAACCTGAGCACAACCAAGCCCCCACCTGAACAGAACACACCTCCAGCCAATCAGAACATGGCCAACCCCCCACACAATCAGAACACAGCCAAACCCCCAACCAATGAGAACACACCCCCACCCAATCAGAACACAGCCAAGCCCCCACCCAATCAAGTCACACCCCACTAGCAGTTAAAAGGAAGAAGCAGCTGCAAGCTCACATCACTCTGAGGAGCACAGAGCTGAAGACAGAAGCCTGAAGATGATGAATGAGACTTCATCGAAACGTTGCCTAGATACTTCCAATCTTACGCGGGAGAAAACCCGAATAACCAAAGATCCACATACAAATACCCGCGAGAACCTCAGAAAACAAATACATACATACATACATACATACATACATACATACATACATACATACATATATATATATATATATATATATACATATAAATATATATGTACATGTACATATACATACATACATATACATGTGTGTGTGTGTGTGTGTGTGTGTGTGTGTGTGTGTATGGTATTCAGCTTTGTTCAGGTATTTTCCCACGTCATTATAGTTGTGCTTTTAAAGTTGTAGCAACGTTTCGGCAGAATCTCATCAGGCTTCTGTATTGTGTTTGTCTGAATAGATAGATAGATAGATAGATAGATAGATAGATAGATAGATAGATAGATAGATAGATAGATAGATAGATATAGATATAGATATAGATATAGTTATAGATATAGATATAGATATAGATATAGATATAGATATAGATATAGATAGATATAGATATAGATATATATATAGATATAGATATAGATATAGATATAGATATAGATATAGATAGATATAGATATAGATATAGATATACATGTGTGTGTGTGTGTGTGTGTGTGTGTATTTGTTTTCTTAAGTTTGGTGTGTGTGTGTGTGTGTGTGTCATCTGCCATCATCAGTTCTGTATTGTGTCCGTCTGTGTCCGTCTGTAAAAGTCTGACCCACAGCGGACATATGATATATATATATATACCAACAAGCAACACCTATATATATATATATATATATATATATATATATATATATATATATATATATATATATATATATATATATATATACATACATACATACATACATACATATATATATACATACATACATACACACACACAGAGCAAACTCCAAGACCAATAAACACAGACCAAGACTCCCAACCAATCAGGATGAAGAAAAAACCATTCTGGCACAGCAGTAGGCTAGCCCCAAATTTAAAACTGAAACAACTGTAAAAGTCTGACTCACAGATGAACACAATACAGAAGCCTGATGATGGCAGATGAGATTCTGCCGAAACGTTGCTACAACTTTAAAAGCAAAACTATAATGACATGGGAAAATACCCGAACAAAGCTGAATACCATACATGTAAGTACCCGCGAAAACTTAAGAAAGTATGTATGTATGTATGTATGTATGTATGTATGTATATTCATGTTCATGTTCATGTGGTGGTTGAAAGCACATTTATTTATTTATTATTTATTTCAATATTTACATACAAGCCATGCCCAGCCAGTCACATGACCACCAAGCCACACCCACAAATTAGGCCATGCCCACAGAACCAGTTGTTAAGAAATTTGAATCCCACCCCTGGTTATAACCCCTTTTGTCATTATCCTCCTTGGGCTCCATATATAAATAATGACTTTTGGCACCCTACTCTATTAACCATGATGGTTGTCCACAGAATTAAGACCACTGGTTTTCCAGAGTTTTAACCTGAAGAGAAGGAAATAAAGGGCGTAGAAGTAGAATTAGCCCATTCTTACTGCCTTTCTTCTAAACAAAAGATAACACTTGGAGAAATAACTTATTATATTTATACTTAATAGTTCCAGGTAAGTATGATATACAGTACTTTGTTCCTTAGAATGGTTGTCATGATCTTGAGTGTAAGTGGCACTGTATGGAAACTACTAGTAAATTTGCACTGGTTTGCATTGCTAGTGATGTCTAACTTATATCTACTTCTAAAATATTTTTAAAGCCAGAATCACCGTCTCTGCTGTCATCATATAACTGCAGTATGAGAATTAGAGCACAGAATTATTGTTGATGTATTTTATTCACAGCCAGTTCCACATTTTAGGGGACAATTTAAGTTTTAGAACAACTACTGAGAAGGTAATGCCAGTTTTATACAATAAAAACGCAATTGTTGCTGTAGCTCACAAATGAGTTACACAGCATAACAAGGCACACAAAACATAAATAAGTGTGGATCAGGTTAGTCTACACAAAAATATGAAAAGAAAATCATCTGATAGCTGACAATCTCTTTAATCATAAAGAAATACGCTAGACCCTAATACCATGCTTATCCATCTTCTGATGCATTTCCTTGGTAGAAAATCCATGGTTATAAGAAAAGGCACAAATTTTACTTGCTTAATTATTTGCCATAGTTACAGTTACACATTTTGGAGCCTTCTTTCACTAAGTATAAATGTGTTTCCTCATGTAATACGTACCAGTGAGAATTTAAATTGCCCGCTTAGTCATTTCAAAAGAGATTACAAACATCATTCCTAAAAATAAGCTTTGTGGCAGCATATTTGACATTCAATAAAGGAATAGAGATTTTTGTAATGGGACATAGATATAACCTATACATTCAGTAAATTGTGTGTGTTTATTTGTGTGTGTGTGTGTGTGTATTATAAAGGTATACTGCAGAAGTGAATGGTGACAGAATCTCTTCTGGGAGAGGGGGTTCAGGCATTGTACAGAGTAAATTGATGTCTTGCAAACAAAAGTGATGTTTGTTTTGTGTTTGTATGATTTTTGCCCTATCCACTCTAGAAGGGGCTATGATGGGCCAAAGTAGGAATGCTTGCAGATAATTACACAGCCACACAAGTTCTTGCCTTCTTGTATTAGAAGCTAGTATAAAGTGGGGATAAATTAGGGTAGATCTAAACATTCACTTTTCTTTTTTTTCCAGTGCATTTTTTTCCAGTGTTTTGGGGTGGTTCAGAACATTTGAAGAAAATAGCTATGAACCTGCTTTCTTCAACTTCTGTAGCATTTGATTTTCTCAGGTGTATTGTCTGCAGGAAGAATAAAGTAACTATTTTAGTTCCCATGACAACTTTATCATCACCTATTGAAATGTCTTTGCCAAAAGTTGCCTTAAGGCAGACAGTTGAAATTCACTTGGCAATGACAGAGGCAATTCTCTCTCAATGGATTTTGATTGTGAAGAATTGTTAAGTTTATATTTATAATTATTAGCAGCACATTTCCTTTCTAGCAGGAAGGTGGGTTTTAGTGTGAAATTTTGAATCAGTACTCATCAACAATCTATTCCCTTCAGAAAATTATTTTCCCCTAAAATTGAGAAATACGGTTCTGCTGCATTACAAAATATGAATACACAAAGAGAAACAATTTTCTGGTTAAATAGCTATCTGGACTCTTTTGGTCTGAGTTTAGACTGGGGTATAGCACTGAAATGGCATTGATTGCACTTAATACATTTGAGGGTTCAGGATGGAGGTGATGTAACAATTCTGGCCCTCCTGGATGTCTCAGAGGCTTTCAGTACCATCAACCATGATATCCTTCAGGACCAGATTCTGGGGCCAAGAGTGGTATGCATTGTGTTAGGATAGTTCTCCTCCTTTCTCCCTGACCATTTTCATTTGGAATTGGTAAATGATGAGGTGTCAAGCTTTTATGTCCCTGCAATGTGAAGTACCCCACTCCTTTTTAACATCTACATGAAACTACTAGGAAGATCATTTGTTGATATGGAGTCCAGTATCATATTGATGATATCCAATTACATACCTCCAGCCTTAGCTGGTCTCTTAGTTAAGGTTTTATTTTATTATACAAACCACAAAGAAGAGAAGAACAAATAGGAAATTAAGGGACTGAGAGGGAGCAAGGAAAAGTGGGTGTGAGATACAAGGGTAAAGAGAAAAAGAAAGAAAAAGGGGCATTGATAAAATAATCAATTTAGCCATTCCTGTTTTATCTTCCTTGCTATGGAAATGATGTGTATTTCTATTTGCACCTAGTAATCTTTGTGAACTGTCACCATTTTTATTTACAAAATTCATTGTATTCTTTCAAATTCTTTGATCTTACTAAAGAAAAAAGGGGGGATTTTTTTTCATTTTTTTCCTTCAAAGTACTAAACTTAAAGAAAAACACTTTTTGTAAATATAAAACTTTCTAATACATCTGTTTCTTTGACTTCTTAACAGACAAGCTTTAAACTTCAGTATTATGTTTAGATTCCTGCCTCCAAACTACCCTTACAGATTTTTTTTCTTTTGTAAACATCCTTTTTAACACTGATAATTTTTCTTTAAACTAGTACATTATTTCTTTAACTTTCTCTTAATACAGGTACTCTCAATTACATTTTCGTTATCTTTTGCCTACTTTAAAAATTCCTTAAGCATTATGTATACAAAAAATACATTTTCAAATATTGGGTTAAACCCAGTGGTGGAATTAAATTTTTTTTTACTACTGGTTCTGTGGGCATGGCTTGGTGGGCATGGCAGGGTATGGATACTGTAAAATCTCCAGTCAGAGATCTCCATTTTCTGGTTGTTCAAACTACTCAAAATTTCTGCTACCGGTTCTCCGGAACTGTTCAGAACCTGCTGAATATCACCTCTGGTTAAACCTTTCTTTCAGTTGTACACATCAAGCCTAGGAAATTGCCTCCTAATTCCAATTAACTCGTTAAGTTTAAGTCACTGCTTCCAGGTTATCTTCATGGAGTAAAAGCTTTTTCTTCTCTGGAAGTTTTATCAAAGACTTATAGGCTTTTCTTTTTATCACAAAATCCTCAACCTTGCTAAAGTCCCAAATCTGTCTTTTTTTCTCAAAGCTTTTCTTTCAGTTGTGTTTAGAGATTTACATTTGAACCATAGTAGTGAAAGTTAATATCAGGTTCTTCCAAAACTGTGATAAACTCCTCTGCATTTTCAGCTTCTTGTGAAATTGCCTTGGTGATTTGGTAACATTCTCCATATGTTTGCATCTCAGAAATATTTGAGAGGATTTTTTTATCATCAGAAAACAGCTGGTCCACAAATATTTTGGCATATTTTATTTAGAGACCTTTCAAAAATATCTCTAATACTTTGCTCCACCATCTTGGCTTCCTCTTTTGATCAGAATAAGAAGATTTTAGTCACCCACAGCTAAAATCAAGCTACCAATAGTAAACTAAAATAACAGCTTTCAATCTTTATCTTTCTCTGTTCGCTTTTTTTTCTCACCATACTTTCTTACTTGGCTTGCCTTAGCAACCTTCCTCCTTGTTCTTTAAGACAAAAAGAGATCCCTAAAATGGTGCGAGTCTTCAAAAAGGTTTAGCTAGCTGTAGCTAGAAAGACTCTCTTTTTAAGTTGACTTTTAAAAAGATTAATAGTCAATGAAGATGATTAAGAAGAGAAAGGCCAGACTTACTGTCCATTTGAAAGATGAATTTCAAAATGGTGGCTTCTTCAACCCCAAACAGATTGCAGCCCCTTCCCTCCCAGCTTTTGCAGTTCAACTCCAGAAGCCATTTTCCAGCTTATAGCCATATTGAACTGTTCCAAGGGGAAGTTCTTCAACACTCCCTGACTGAGTGGGTCATAAAAGCTGATGGGATGCCTTCAGTTAGAAGGCAGAAGAGTTACACCCCAGGTAATAATCCTTCAGAGATCTTTCCCTGGGCATGTGTTCAGTTAGCCATCTTCTCAGAAGTTGAGCCTTAGCTGGTCTGATGGCAGTGCTGCTGAGTGCCTGGAGGCTGTAAGGGTATGGATTGAGAGGAACCAGCTTCAACTCAAGGCTGGCAAGATGGAGTGGTTCTGGGGTTTTGGCCCCCAGGGCCAGGTGACATTTCAACTTTGACTCTGACAGGAGAGCACTTCCCCAGACTGAACTGTTGTGCAATTTGGAATTTTTTTCCCCTACTCAAGGAGCAGGTGGCAACTGTGACCAGGGGAAATTTGCACTTATTCATCTAGTGTGCTGCTTTCACCCTTTCCTGGACTGGGAAGCCTTGCTCATGGACACTCATGCCTTGATTACCTCTCATTTGGATTACTATGATGTGGTCTGCATGGGGCTGCTCTTGAAGACCACCCAGAAAGTTCAACTGGTCCAGAACACAGCAGTGCATACAATGATGCATGACCCTAGATTTACACTTCTGTTGTGTAAATTACACTTCTTTCCAAGTGCAATTCAAGGTGCTGGTCATTACCTTTAAAACCCTATATGGCACAAGGCATATGAGGCTGCCTCTACCTAAGGACATCTATCTGTCCTATCAGATTTTAAAGGGTGGGAATACTCCTAGACCTTTTCTTTAAACATGGACATCTTATGGAAGCTAAGAAGGGTATCTTTTCCATGGCAGTCCCCTTCCTAAGTTCCAGAATTCATGCCTCTACCCTTCTAGCTTTTCATAAAGCACTGAAGATCTGAATTCCCTCAAGTACTGGGATAAGATGATGTCAATGCATATTGAAAGCTTGACTTGATGCCAGGTTTTTGTTTTTATGGTGTTTTGTTTTAATACTTTTAATATGGTTTTATGTTACTTTAAGTTTTGACTGGGAACCACTTAGGACTTTTTATAAAATGGGTGGCTTTATAAATGTTTTAAATAAAATAAATAAATTTATAAAAAATGTATTGCATCAAGGGAAATTGTCTACAGGAAACCTGCACATTAGGAAGAATTGCAAACAAAAAGGTGCATTTTTAGAGACATCAGTCCTCTCCTCATACTTTCAATTCAATAATTTCAGAATGGTTTCCTTTTTTTTGTACATCTGAAATAACAGATGGAAAAGATGAAAGAGTATCTTGGCTGATTTTGTATTTTAAGATATTTTTATTAATTTTGTTTCTTGGGTTGGCATAATACATGTACACATTTTTCAAACTCTTTCTGATCAATGCACTTTGAGCAGAAGAAAAGTCTTGCATCTTTTGGTTCTTAAAGGATTCTAATCTCACACACTTAATCTAAATGAGACTTTAAAGAAGAAATCTTTCAGCCCAGCCAAACAGCTAATTTAGTATGGAAAAATAGCCGCACGTGAGCACACACAATGTTCATTTCAATTGTAAAGAAATATGAACATAGACCTCTGAGCATTCAACTCTGGGAATAAAGACAACTGGTTTATTATTTAAATGTTAATGCCAAATTTTGGGATAAATGAGACTGTGAATCAAAATTATGCAAAAAAAATGGAAGTGGTGGGTCTCAAACATATTTTTACAATTCTAATACATGTTGCAGGGCAAACTGGGTTAATATTTCTAAATAAGAAGTAAAAGCTGTCTCAGAGTAGTGTCAGCTTTTTATAGGAAAAAAACCAGGCACTTCTCTTTTCTTCTTGAGGGTTTGCCCAGCGGTTTTAATAATGCTTGAATGTTTTACCATGTTAATCACATGGTTAATACAGGCAGGAAGTCAAAGCTGTGACATGAAGGAAGTAGAGCATTTAGCCAAGAGTGGTTTATCAACCAAAAACCAAACTACACTAGAATTCCCCAACCCTGAGATCTCCCAGAATTTCTAACCATTGGCACTAGTCTGAAGAAAGAACTGTGAACTGTACATATACTTCTGCTTGAACCTTTTCTCCTTATGGTAGTCTCCGTCCAACTCTCACCTGAACTGGCCATAGAGATTGATTGTTTTTTTTAAAAAAAGAAACCTATTCAGATTAACCCTGTTCCAAAAGTCTTGTTTCATTTGGCCTTTAGCTACTCTTATATGAGGTCCTGGCCCATTTCTGCCAACATCCTGCCCCTCACAGTATACAATTTTGCATTCTGTTTTATCTAATCCCATCTTTAACACTCCATGACTTCTAAATAAATTAAATTCAAATGCAGCCTTCTGGGATAAGAGAATGGGAATATAGCCATATGAAAATGTGTCCCCAACTTTTAATTCACTACTACAATCAAGGTAATTTCCAATTTAGGTCAGGAAATTTCAGGTCAGGAAAATATTGATGAAATAAATCTATTTCCATACATAGAAGATACTAACATTAGCAATTTATTGCATCACTGAGCTATAATTATGGTGTTAGTTGGCTGCTATGAACAGGAATGGCTATGTAGTATGTAAAAAAAATATAAATGGGAGCCAGACTTACAGAAACTTAGCATTCCTCTATTCTTTTGAAGATTGAACTCTTACTCAATATCTGAGATTCATTATATCTTATTTATTTGGGAAATACCCCCTTTAATTTTTAAACAGTGTAGGCTGTATTTTAAGAAAGGATCTGAATTTCTTTTCTTGATCTTTTCTTCAATCTTGGACCCTTGACCTATTGCTGCCATCCATATTTCTCATTTTGGAATCTTTTCAATCATCACTCTGAAGTTTTTCCGCAGAATGTGCAAAAAGACTAAAGAGACCATATCTCAGAATACCCCCAAAGAGCTGACATCTCTCTTTTCTCACTTCCCATATGGGCTGAT
This sequence comes from Notechis scutatus, assembly GCF_049901735.1. Classification (NCBI taxonomy): domain Eukaryota; kingdom Metazoa; phylum Chordata; class Lepidosauria; order Squamata; family Elapidae; genus Notechis; species Notechis scutatus. Next base: position 254,239,271 of record NC_142009.1, on the reverse strand, counting down.
CTGCACAACCAGATTGCCCCAACATGAGTAGAGGCCATAAACTATATCTCGAGAACACAACATATTATCTTTCACCCATACCCAGATCAGGGGTGGGATTCTACCAGTTCGCACCTATTCGCTAGAACCGGTTGTTAACATTCTAAGCAGTTTGGAGAACTGGTTGTTAAAAGAAATTACTGGCCTAATCCTATAAGGAAGGCAGGAAGGAAACATTCTGGTGTTGCTTACAGAAACTGCCTCTCCATTAATCCTTATTACATTCTTGGCAGGACTAGGCTTCCTGTCTCAGGAACATCTCTGGAGTTTTTTTCTCCTCTGCTGGTATTTTGCTTGTGTGGAGTGACCATTCAAAGTTACAATGGCACTGAAAAAAGTGACTTATGACTATTTTTCACACTTACAACTGTTGCAGCATCCCCACAGTCATGAGAGGCCAGGCGAGGAGATGCGTACCTCGATGTGAGTGGTATTGAGTTGGCCATACCCAGCCAATAACATGACCACCAAGCCATGTCCACCCAGTCACATGACCAAGCCATGCCCACCAACTAAGCCATGCCCACAGAACTGGTTGTTAAAAATTTGAATCCCACCCCTGACCCAGACTATAAGGAAGACAAGCTCTGCTGGTCTTTATTTGCCATATAGTGCTTATATTGGTGTTTTCTAACTTAGACTATCAAACTGGTGCTGTCTGAGGTCCTGCTGTGTTTTATGTCATGGTCAGCAAATACCTCCACTCCATCTGGTTACTGTTCAATGTGGCAAAAACACTCTCTTCCTTCCAGACCCCCCACTTTTTTTTTTTCTGCACGTTCACAGAGAAACTGAGAAAAAAACTGTGTTTTCTTTTGCTTCTTTGGCTTTTTGCATGTTCACCGATGGAACTTTTTATTTATTTATTTATTTATTTATTTATTTATTTATTTATTTATTTATTTATTTATTTATTTATTTATTTATTTATTTATTTATTTATTTATTTATTTATTTATTTATTTAGATTTGCCAATTGTTTAGCCAGTTGAAATTAACAAAATCATTGGGCTTTTCCCTTGTAACCAAAACAATAGGAAAAAATTGTAAAATGCTTTTATTTATTTCTTTTCCTCAGTCCAGGAGGACTAAAGAAACAGGGCAATGTATTCACAAGAGTTGTGATACATGTGGCCATTCAACTAACCTACAGACAAAGGGGAAGGAGATGAAACCTTGAATGGGATATCTTAACCTGTCTTCATTTGCAGCTTTTGATGCATAGGTAACAAACAGCTAAAGAAAACAGGGCAGAAGAGCCCTGTTACTCTATCCAGTGTCCCTGTTGGGCTTTCAACTTTGCCAATTTCTAGGCCTCTTCCTTGGTTTTCAAGTGATATTATCAAATCAGTGTAAAAGCATTTATTCTAAATCTCATACCACGGGTGACTTAAACAAAAAAAGAAGCTTTTGTTGCAGCCAATGGAAGGTGTTTTTTTTATTATTATTATATAACTGAGAGGCGACGATATATTTTTCCTTGTTGTGTACTGCTTTCCCAATTAAAATCCCCTTGTGCCTGTAATTAAAGGAAATTTGATGATGTTGTTGCAAGCAATAGAACTATTTGTAATTGACCCTTACAGCAGGACATGGTCCAAACCTCCTAAAGAAACATTAATGTTAAAGTAACTAGACTAATTAGCAATGTAGCAAAAACAGAGGGTTTCTTTGAAAGGAAACAATGCTAATGTTGATTAGCAATTGAAGATGATTCCATCGCAGTTCTTGTAAGGAATGAATTTAGATAATTTACTTTAACAAAGTAAAACAAAGTAAAGTATTACTTAGCCAGGCTAAGTAATAACTCATGTCTCATTCCCTAGAAAACTCTATGCAAAGAGTGTGGCTCTGCATTATTTTCATTTTCCACAAATAAAATGACTTGTAACAACTTTGGGATTAATAAAGAATAAAGCATTTCCAAGTTTGTGGAATTTATTTATTTATTAAATTTATATACTGTCCATCACGCTACTCAGAGTGACAAGAACATCATATCCAATTGGATCCAATTTTTCTTCATATTTTTAATTTTTAACTTTGGAAAAAGTATTTTCTCACTCAGAAACCTATTCCCAAAATGGACAGTTTCCCTGATGTAGTAGGTTAAGCAGATAAAATTTTTGTTCTTGAAAAATCCTTGTCTGGCACAAAAGAACAGGTTAACACATGAAGGTCCAGATAAACAGGTTTATTGCTACTCAGTCCTATGCACAGGAATCTTCTCAACTATTGGTTAGCATCTTCTTGGCGTTAAATAAAGGTCAACAGAATTCAAGAGAAATTGGACTTATTTTGCTTGTGCCTAAATTAGGATTCTAGACTGATCCATCTTTTAACTCCATCCCCATGTTCTCCAACTCCTTCTCCTATAACCCTAGTTCTGAGGTATTCCTTCCTGTTCTCCTCCCATCCCATCCCCAGGAACTGGAAAGACCTGAAGTAATGATCCATGAGAGTGCTTTACAAAGTATGGTATTCAGCAGCTTGGACACTGTTACATCAATGTAAAGAGTGCTTCTTTGTGACATGTATGGTTCCTGGTACAAAAGCAAAGGACAGTTTTGTACACCCTGATAATGAATATTGCAATTTCCTAGGTGCAAGCACTGCAACAAAGACTAATTGCAGAAATCAGGAATTCTTTCCTGCCTATCTGCTGAGCAAGATCTTGCTAAACAAAATGGATGTAAACAAGAGTTGCTTTGAAGACACACTTTAGTGACTGGTTGGAAATGAAGTGGATCTTGAAAACAAAAGCTGAATATGAATATGATCTTATTCTGCTTGTGTCACATTTAATTCTCTGATTAATTAATTCTCTAGGCATTAAGTGTTCCAACTCTTAAAACAAGATGATGAGTGTACGCAGAAGTGATGGAAGAGTGTCAGTTCAAATACTGCAGCTTTTTCCATAGCAGTTGTCAGGTCTTACAAGTCATGTGCCCATATTTTTAATGTGCCCATCAATTTAATTCAGTAGTCTTGAAATTCAGCAAAATGTAAAAGGCATAAAATATCCTCAACTTTTTCATCCTATTCTTTTATATGCGTCCAAGTTGCCTCCATATTTATATTAAACAAACTCTGAATACTTTTATTTTTCTGTTTTCCATACTTTCCATCTTGAAGATTGTTTTAATAGCTTCTATTTATTATTTTCTAGTTCTCTGATTTTGTTTTAAAATCTATGAACTGTGCACAGTGGGATCACTTGTTACTCCTTCCCTTTTTTCTTTTCTTAGATTTATATCTGGCCTTTTGATTAAGAGTTTTTCCTTCTTCTAGGATGGGCTGAGAGATAATTGGCTCATAGTAATTCTATGAAGCTGAATTAAAATCTGAACTTCCTAGTCTGACATTTTTACCACAATAGAGGTCACTCTAACTTTTAGAGCTCCTCTCAAGGATAGGATTTTATTTCCAATGGAAGCTGGAGTAGATATAGGAGATGGTGAAAACTAAGCAGAGTTAATTTCATTCAAATGCTTCTTGAAATGTAATGGTGTATATTCACACTGTACATACTGCAGTCTCATTTAGTATGCACCCTCCTAACCATACCAATGCACTCCAATTCCATTGGTGATATCCATTTTGTTCTCCAAATCATCATCATCATCATCATCATCATCATCATCATCATCATCATCATCAGGAAGATGGCGACCAAGGCAGATGCATAGTCACCCCACTGGGAGCCTGAAGGAGAGAAAAGTACCAGTAACTAAATTCAGAGACAGGAGTAAAAGTAACAAAAGTAACAAAAATACATAGATTAGGTCCTAGGGATCTACAAAGTAGCAGAGTAAGAATTCGGACAAAGGCAGCCAACCGATGGAGTGAGGGATTCCTGCCAGGGTCCCGTCAGGGTCCAGGAATCCTATCTTGAGCAGCTTCCCTTTCAGCTGCCTGGAGAGGAAAAAGCTGCCTAGTGAAAAGAAGCTACCTGGTCTAAAGAATCTGCCTGGTCTTGGGAGAGGAAAGCCGACGGGGGGAACGAACGAGCTGTGGGTTTGCGGCAACTGCCAACTGCAAGCTTAGAAGCTACCCAACTGCAAGTGAGTGTCTCCCCCGGTTCTTTATGCATCAGCGGTGCATTTTTAACTGGGAGGAAAGAGCGGGTAAACGGCTCGAAGATTTACTGTGGACCCGAATCAGAAACAACTTAAAAAGCGAAGACTCCAGAGCGGAAGGGGTGAGTGTGGAGATTAAGCAGCAGTGGCTTAATTTATGTTTTTACCCTCTAACTATGGGAGTTAAATGGCAGCTTGAGAAAAGAGTGATTAAAGGAGAGAAAAAAGGGGGGACTAGATGAGAAGAAGAGGTGTGAAGAAGGTTTTTATACAGGAAAACTGCCTTTTGAAACTGAGATTGATTGTGAATTCCAATGATGGAAGAACTGGAATGATGTCTACAGTCTCCATTTAAATCAAATCAACAAAAATAATTCTAAACGGCCACCAATTGGGGAGAACAAAGGAGACTCATGGAGAATTGATAGTCTCCATATAAATCACCCAGCTCCATTTAAACAACCCAGCTGATTAGTCAGCCTGAATTTAAATTACCACTCAGCTGATTGGACAACCTCCACTAAACCCCCACCCAAATCTCATCCTTTCCAAACTCCAAAGTAGATGATTGGTGAGCTCATTCAAATCTTCTCCATTCAGATCTATCAAACAGCAATGCTTCCTCTTTAAAACAAAAACAAAACAAAAACCAAAAAAATGAAAAAAACAAAGGAACTTTACACCACAAACCTCCAATACTATACTACCTCCACTCTTTCAGTACCTCAAGACCAAATATTTATAGATAATGCTTTGTCTATAATAATTGATTTATGATATAATAGTATAATAATTAATTGTTAAATGACCACTAATTTACTGATTCATTGAACTGATAGAGCTTTAATACTGTATCATTGATTTTCTAGTCTATTGATTGATTGATTCTTAGTAATAAGTTGATTGATTGATTTTTAGTAATAAGTAACCTTACTTTTGATTTGTTCTCTAACTTATCAATTAATGTTTGTTAATTACCAACATTCATTAAGTAACTGTCTACATTAATTAGCTATTGGAATTGTTTAGTGTACTATTGTCATTGACCAAGCCAGCCAGAAACTCCAGAAACTCCAAATCCTCCACTACCAAACAACAACAAAAAAATAATATCTCTACCAATGTCCTCCCAGACTCCTGTACATGCTTCAGATGTCTTAAAACCATCAATGAAAGTGAAAATAACATCAAATGTTGCCTATGTGACAATCAAGCCCACCTTGCCTGCTTAAACTTAAACAAAGATCTAGCTGATCTCCAAAAACAGGGGTCCCCAACCACCGGGCCCCGGACCGGTACCAGGCTGTGGATCATTTTCTACCGGGCCGCCGGTTTGCTGGGTGCCGCCATCTTGTTTCGACGAGAAAGTGCTTCCGGGTGAGCTTTTCCAGTTGGAAGCGGCATTTGGGTCCTGAAGGAATCTTCGCGCCTTAGTTTCATCGAAGGGGGCTTCGAGCGAAGAGCCGTCCGATGGCGGAGGAGATTAAGAAAGCACAAAAAGCACAAAAAAGGTACAAAGGAGGAGTTGAAGGTGGCGGGAGAAGCGGGGATGGCTGGCTGGCGGTCGCTCAGCTCGCCTTGCCTTGTCATGTGTGCTGATGCCAGTACCGGGCCGCGGATCATTTTGTGATGCCGGTACCAGGCCGTGGCACAAAAAAAGGTTGGGGGCCACTGTCCTAAAAGCATCAGATACTTTCCTTTGTCTACGTCCATCATGTTTCCATAAGATAAACAAACCAAGTACCCTACCTGACAGAGTTGATAGCATAGAATCACTCATGCACTCAATAGAAAAACGCTTAGCAACATGTTTTGAAACAATTATAAAAGAAAGGCTAATTTCTCTTGAAAAAAAAATACAGCACTGATAAGCGACTACCTATCAGCTCAGAATCAAATCCCAACCCAACAACCACTACCACAACTGCTACCTCAACTACAATCACAACTACAACCAAAAATAACCACCAAACCACAACCACAAATAATTACTATCCCATCAAATAAGTCCACAAATGATATCTCCTTACTCACCAGAGACACCATTGAATGTGATCAGAAACGTCCAAATGTCATTTTATTTGGTCTTGAAGACTCCAACGAATCAGATGACATCACCAAATTTCGTAATATAATAAGCAACTCAAATATAACAAACATCTCTCCTGAAGATATCATTGAAGTAACGAGAGATGGCCCTGAGTTCAAATCCAATGATAGCTTGGTGGCCCCAAAATTTTGTAGAGTTGTTTGCAAAAATGAGTCCAGCAAACGCATATTCATTCATAAAATAAACGCCATTGCAAAAACAAATCCCAACCACAAAAAACTTCGCTCAGGACCAGACTTATCCATACTGCAAAGAATCTGCTCCCGTGAACTCGGCAAGGAACTCCAAAGACATCTAGATAGTGGAGAGAAAGATCTCTACATTGACTACCGCGCTGATTGTATCAAAAGTAAGTCACACAACCCACATCTCTGCATCCAACCCTACCTCATCCAACCCACCATCACTCAAAACTAAGCACACATGCCCCTAACTACCTCAATTCCAACTACAACTGGCCTTGAATGCAAGCTACTCAATGCAAGAAACCTTGTGAATAAAATACCTGAATTTCTCCTCTTACTAAATATGGCTAAATTCAACATCATATTTGTCTGTGACACATGGCTCAATGCATCTCTCCCTGACTCCATTACCACAGTAAGAGACTATCATGTTTACCGATCAGATCATGAAATCCGTAGAGGAGGTGGTGTTGCTATCTTCTATAAAAAGTCCCTACATCGAAAAAACATCCAAGTTACCCAGGAGCTTGCTATTCCTGAGACCATCATCTGTGAACTGTCCTTAAATATCACATTTCAGTTCTTACTATGTTACAGAGCCCCTGATTATGACATCGACCACGTAAGCAAGCTAAATTCACTAGTAACATGGGCAACATCCTGCCACACACTTTTATCTTTCTTGGTGACTTCCATCTATCTCATATTAACTGGACCCTAAACAAATGTAAAACTGAATCCATACATGCAACCTTCTACAATGCTGTAACAAACCTGGGACTGGAACAACTAGTAACCAACAACACTAGACTTAACAACTGCCTCAATCTCATCTTCTGCAATAGTTTGAATTCAATTTACATAATACAAATTAAAGAACCCTTTTCCAACAGTGACCACAGCATGATTGACTTTTGTCTCAACATACGTCCACACAAAAATCAACACAACGATGTGATCCCCAATTATAACTTCAAAAAAAGGCAACTATGATCTTATAGACAACGACCTCCCATCCCTTGATTGGCAATTTCTATTCACTGGATGCAATACTGTTGAAGACCATTACAACATATTTTTACTTGAAGTCAAAAGAGTCATCAAACTATATGTACCAATAACAACTCCAAAAACCAGAAAAAACAGATTACCCATAACAATAAGGAAGCTTCAATCCAAAAAGCGATGACTTTGGTGGAAAAACAAATCTGGTCACGTTTCCAACTTCAAAAGCCGATACAAAAATTTATGCTATCAGATAAAGACTGAATGCACCAATTATCATATTAAACAAGAGGAAAACTTTCTACGCTCCAATTCCACCTGTGCTTTCTACAATTTTGTAAACAACAAACTAAAATACTCAAGGTCCATCCCACCCCTGAAAGGACCTAATGGTAAAGACTGCAACGACGATACTATTAAAGCCAACCTCTTTAACACATTCTTTGGCTCAGTATTTGTAAACAGCAATGGATCATGCCCAGTATTTCCTAGTCAAACCACAGACAACTACAATGATCTAATACATTTCGATTTTACATTAGACAATGTTGAAAAAGCACTACTCAATCTAAAACCATCTCTATCTATTGGACCGGACAGAATATGTGCCTACTTCTTAAAAAGGCTATCCACTGCCATAGCAGAACCTGTAAGTATAATCTTTGAAAAATCTTTCAGGACCAGCTCCTTGCCAAAACTATGGTCACAAGCCACGGTTATCCCTATCTTCAAAAAGGGAGACCCCACCCTAGTTGAAAATTACAGACCAATGCCTTTATGCTGCGTCACCTGTAAAGTCATGGGATCAATTATTAACCAATCCATTATCCTCCACTTAGAGACAAACAACCTGCTCTCTAATAAACAATTTGGTTTCAGAAAAAACCATCATGCAATCTGCAACTCTTACACTGCAAAAACATATGGACTACACAAATTGATCAGGGCAAGCAATAGACGCAATCTACATAGACTTCTGTAGGGCCTTTGATTCAGTGGTACACAACAAACTCCTAAAACTAAAATCTTACGGTATCTCTGGACAACTGAATAACTGGATAGAAGCATTCCTGTCAAACAGACAACAAATGGTCAAAATTGAGGCATCATATCAAATTCTGCACCTGTCAACAGTGGTGTCCCCAAGGCAGTGTTCTAGGACCAACTTTCTTCATACTCTACATAAATGACCTCTGTGATCATATTAAGAGCAACTGTATTCTCTTTGCTGATGATGTAAAGCTATTCAACACCACAGACAATACTGCTACCCTTCAAAAAGACCTTGACTACGTATCAGAATGGTCAAACAAATGGCAACTTCAAATCTCAACAAATAAATGCTCTGTCCTACATATTGACAAAAAAAAAATCAGAAAATAAAATACAGGCTGAATAGTCAAGACCTTGTTGATGATCCAAACTCTGTCAAGGACCTTGGAGTACTCATCTCTAATGATCTAAGTGCTAGAGCCCACTGTAACTACATAGCCAAAAAGGCATTAAGAGTTGTTGACCTAATCTTCCATAGCTTTTTCTCTAGTAATTTTACACTAATAACTAGAGCATACAAAACATTGCTAGACCAATGCTCGAATACAGCTCATCAGTCTGGAACCCACATTACGTATCTGATATTAACGCAGTTGAGAAAGTCCAGAAATATTTCACAAGAAGAGTTCTCCACTCCTCTACTCATTGCAGAATACCTTATGCCACCAGACTTGGAATTCTAGACCTAGAAAACCTAGAACTATGCCGCCTTTGGTCCGATCTAAGTATAGTATATAAAATCATACATTGCAATGTCCTACCTGTCAATGAATACTTCAGCTTCAACCATAACAACATAAGAGCAAACAATAGATACAAACTCAAGGTTAATTGCACCAAACTTGATTGCAGGAAATACGACTTCAGCAACAAGAGTGGTCAATGTCTGAAATACTCTACCTGACTCTGTGGTTTCTTTCCCAAACCCCAAAAACTTTAACCTTAGATTGTCTACTTTCCTAAGAGGTCTGTAGGGGCATGCATAAGTGCACAAACATGCCTACCACCCCTGTCCTATTGTTTCTTTTTATTTTTCTTATATGTATCCATGTATTCATAACTATGTTTTTACTTATACCTATTATCTTGTAAGCAATTGACAAACCAAATAAAAAAAAAAAAATAAATAAAATAAATTCATTATGACATAAATGAATTTTCCGGGAATGGTATTTTCCTTTGTATTTTGCCACGGAATGTACATAAGGCCAGCTCAAAAAGTATGTACCCTCCTAACCATACCAATGCACTCCAAATCCATTGGTGATGTCTGTTTTGCTCTCTGAATTCACAGTGCCCTAACCCTAACCTTAACTGGATATTCCCAGAATGGGATTTTCCCCATGCATTTTGCTATAAAATGTACATAAGGCCAGCTGGAAAATTGTGCACCCTCCTAACCATACCAATGCACTCCAAATCCATTGTGATGTCCATTTTATCCTCCTAATTCATGGAGACCTAATCCTAACTATGGGGATTTTCAGCAAATGGGATTTTCCTATGTATTTTGCCATGGAATGTATATAATGCAGGCTCATTTAGTATGAACCCTCCAAATCATACCAATGTGCTCTGAATCCATTGTTGGTGTCCATTTTCTATCCCAATTCATGGAGACTTAAGAAGAACCGTATGTGGATTTTTCCATGTATTTTTCCAGGAAATGCACAAAAGGCTAACTCGAAAAGTATGCACTATCCTATCCATAACAATCTACTTCAAATCCATTGGTGATGTCCATTTTTCTGTCTGAATTCACGATGACCAAACTCTAACAGGAATAGGAATGGGATTTTCCAATGCATTTTCCCATGAAATGTACTTCCTGTTTTTTGCCATGGAATGTATATAATGCAGACTCATTTACTATGAACCCTTCTAACCATACCAATGCGCTCCATCAGTGATGTCCATTTTGCACATAAGGCAAGCTCAAAAAATATGCACTCTCCTAACCATATCAATGCACTCCAAATTCATTGGTGATGTCCATTTTGCTCCACAAATTGATGGGGACATAACCCTAACTCTAAGTGGATTGTCCAAGAATGGTATTTTCCTATGTATTTTGCCACAGTATGTACATAATGCAGGCTCATTTAGTATACACCGCCCTAACCATGCCAATGTGCTCTGAATCTATTGGCAGATCCATTTTGCTCTTTGAATTTGCTGTGACATAACCCTAAGTGGATTTTCTGCGAATGAGATTTTCCCATGTATTTTGCCAGGAAATGTGCATAAGGCCAGCTTGAAAAGTTTGCACCCTCCTAACCGTACCAATGAATCCATTGGTGATGTCCGTTTCATTCTCTGAATTCACGGTGACCTAACCCTAACCCTAAGTGGATTTTTCCTGAATGGGATTTTTCCATGTATTTTGCCAGGAAATGCACATAAGGCATGCTCAAAAAGTATGCACCCTCCTAACCATACCAATGCACTCCGAATCCATTTGTGATTTTGTTCTCTTAATTCTCAGTGACCTAACCCTAAAGCTAAGTGGATTTTCCTCAAATGGGATTTTTCCATGAAATGTACATAAGGCCAGCTCGAAAAGTATGCACTGTCCTATCCATAACAATGTGCTTTGAAGCCATTGGTGATGTCCATTTTGCTCCCCAAATTCATGGTGACATAAGCCTAACCCTATGCGGATTTTCTGTAAATGGGATTTTCTGTATGTATTTTGCCACGGAATGTACTGTATCTCTTGCGTTATAGGAAGAGTACTGAAATCCATAATTTTTCTTCTTTTTTTCAATTCAGGTTGCAATTAAAATGCATATATCAATTATAATATTATATTATTATAATATATGTATATATTATTTCTGTGGAAATGAGTAGGAAAAAAATTGTAGTGTGTATGTGTGTGTGTTTGCACACAAATGCAGATACAGGCATTTGAAAAAAAAGAACCAAATGAAAATAACAGATAACAGATAATCAGAGTTGGAAGGGACCTTGTAGGTCATCTAGTCCAACTCCCCACCCAAGCGGGAGACCCTATACCATTTCTAACAAATGGCAGTCCAATCTCTTCTTGAAAGTCTCAAGTGATGGCGCTCCCACAAGGGCAAGCTGTTCCATAGGTTGATTGTTCTCACTGTCAGAAAGTTTCTCCTTATTTCCAGGTTAAATCTCTCCTTTCCATCTGAAATACATTTGACAGAGCTACCCATCCCTAAATACTAGAGCTTTTTGTCTCTTCTGTTTTCTTTTTCCCCAAGCTCTACATTTTGCCATGTTGTACCTATTGTTTCCTGGCTCCTGACCCTTTGTTATCAATTTTGATAATGTGATGTCTTTTCTTGCCTTTTGATCCTTTTGATCCTTTGGTAACAATTCTCTTCTATCTCGTGTTATGGACCATAGACATCTGGACAAGATAAAAATGGGAGATGTGAGGTTTGGACGTGGACTTGCTGTAGAATTATCCCCTTTTCCCATTGCCATCATTAGAGCAGCAAGTGTGGGTCCATGCCTGGAGAAGAGATACTACTCATCAGTTGAGAACCTCTCTGTCCGAATCAGATATCCTCATTATTCAAGTCTAGTGAAATGTTGTTTTGACAAGTAGAAAATAATACATTCTTGGCTAGAAAGGGCTAATTTATACTTTCTAAAATGTTTAGAACAGTGATGGCAAACCTTTTTGTTGTGGTGTGTTGAAAGCATGTATGTGCATGATAGCACACGTGTGCTGGCACCCACAATGCAATTCACCCCGCCCTCTGCACATGCACGTACAACACCCTGCCCTACCTCCTTACCTGCACTGCACATGTGCTTGCTTGCCAGCTGGTTTTCGGCCCATTTGAGGCCATTTTCGCCCTCCTGGAGGTTCGAGGGAAGCCTCTGCAGCTTCGGAAGGCTGAAAACATGCCTATTTCGACACTTCTGGTATTTCTGGAAGGCCCATTTTTCAACCTCCTGAAACTGCAGAGGCTTCCCTCGAGCCTCCAGGAAGGCGAAAACTGCCTCAAATGGCCAAAAATCAGCTGGGAAGTGCGCACATGTGCAGTGCAGGTAAATTTGAATGGGGCTTGCGTGCCCACACAAATGACTCTGAGTGCCACCTGTGGCACGTGTGCCATAGGTTTGCTATCATAGGTATGGAGAAATGGAAGCATAATATATAGGCAAAAAGTTGTCACTTTGGTGGAGACAAAGAGAAGTGATCCAATGTTATCCAGTTAACAACTGTCATATAGGTATTCTTTTGCAATGGAATTCTGGAGTCAGAAGACAAAAATAACACATCCAGCATCAAACCAAATGACAGATTACCCCTGAATCCTGGTGGCCATTACAAACTGTGTAATCATCCAGAGATAACTTTGAAAAACCTAACTGTGAATGCCTAATTAGTCCAATCTTATCTAAATGCTTTTAGTTTCTCATAGTGTTTCTTTAACATTTGGTCTGAGATGGAATCTCCATTTTATTTGGTTCTTGGTTCAAATTTAGGATGAAAGTGAAGAGCAACATTTTAATGCATGAGTACTTCCACCATCTCTTTAGAAATTATGTGAAGCTTTTAAAATTATTCCTGATCTTCACAATTCCTCTGTGGATATAGCTCATTAAAAACACATTGGAAGATAATTTTTGATTCATTATTTTTAATCTTAACACATTGAAGTTAATAGGAAAGTGTGAAGTACATTTTGATAGAAGGACTATGAATATTGCTCTGATAAGTAGCAATTCATCTAGGCAGGTTTCCCCCCCTGGCTTGGTTTACCTTATCTTTGCTGCTAAGGATAAAATGAATCTCTGGTAGACATATGCAAAATCTATTATTTTATTTTAGAATTTTAGAATCAAAACAAGGGTGTAGAATTATGTCCAAGACTAATTCTTTTATTTTATCAATGAGGCTTTGTGAGTTTACACAATATGATCATAGTTTTATATGTATTGGCCATAAAGACACATCATCAAAAGATGATTTAAAAAGACACAGGAAAAATCAAAGTAGTTAGATAATGATAGATAGATAATTTCTCATTGCATGCTTTTTTGTGTGGGGGGGGTTTTTTTATTTCGTCTCTCCTTTGAGGCAGTTGAGAGACAGGGACATAGATAGATAATGATGGATGGGAGAGAGAAGGATAATGGAAAAATGGAAGAAGAAAAAAACCTCAAATAGAAACGCTGTATTATATATTACAATACAAGTGAGGAAAGTTGTAAAAAAAAATGACTGGCTTGCTATCTGAGTCTTCTACCCGAATTTTTAGTGCTAATGGGCAACTTCAAGGATCATGATTTTCCTTCTGGTGATTCATTCTTATTAAACTGGACCTAAATTGGTTGTTTTCAAACAGGTACGTGAAGGGCTGTCAGAGACCAACAAAAGAATAAATAAAAATAGGACATGTAGCTACCCTACTCATTCTTTTAGCCGAGAAATACCTGGACAAAGAACTATGTCAAATAATCAACCATCAACATGATGCCTGATCAAACTATAAGTAAAATTGGACATTTTTCAACTTCCGTGTTTGAGAACTGACTACTATTCAACAAAGAGTGACTGGCAGAATCACTATCTAAAGGACCAAACTATATATTACAGTAACTTTGGAAAGAAATAGCCATAAGGATGGGGGTTAGTTTTAGGAGAACATTGGCATGGAGTTTCAATTTGATAGGAGATAACTTTCCAAATTGTGGCCCATTGCTATTTGGTAATTAGAGGTTATAGCTCTGTAGAAAACTAAGGTACTATTAGCAAGCTGGAGAGTATTTCTCTCCCTTCAAGTTGCTACAATTTTATTTTGATAGCTATTAAATTTCCAGGCTTGGTTTGATTGCATTCATTTAACATTTAGAGACCTTTGAAAGAATAGTAGAGAAGTAAGTATGGCCAGGACAGGTTGATATGCAAAGTTGGCTGAAAAGCATAAAGGGCTATACTTTACATACTAAAATACAATGTTGTCAATCTCTTAATTAAAGATCTCATAGAAAACCGACTGACAACAACAGGAACAGATGCTGTTGCAATTTACTAGCTGCTTCTTTACCTATAGAATATTAATCTGTTGAATTTTTACACTATGTCCTGAGAGTTTGATATCTAATATCTATCTAGCCCAAGCCTATGTCTTAGAAGATCAAAGGTTAATTCACATGAGAAAATGTTTGTGGAATGCTACTCTAGCATACAGACAAAGTGGTGATAAAGATAGTTATATGGCATTATTTGCACAACACACTGATTCATAAAGCATTTAAACATACATTAACCTGGTGCGGCCTGTAGGGTTAATTTACAGATTAGCATGTTATCCACACTCAGAACTTTGTGAGAATTGAGCCAATCAAATTAACTCAACCATGTTTAAATTAAGCAAGCATAGATGCAGAATAAATTATCTTTCAAGTTCTTCATCATCATTTAGTTCAAAGACTAATGTATTATTTAAAAAAAACTATAACAGTCAAATTCCACTTCTGTTTAACTGTTTAAACGGTTTAGTTCTTTAAAAAAAACTATAACAGTTAAATTTCAGTGACTTCTGTTTAATTTTGTACCCTAGTACAAAATTAAACAGAAGTCACTGGAATTTAAACATACTTAATTTACTTAGGTCAGGACCCTGTTTACAATGTACCTTTAGCATTCTGGGCAAATTTCCCATTATTCCTCTGTCCAAGGACCTTTGTTGGTTCCCTTATCCTTCATAATCTCTTTTGGTTGGCATCTATTTTTGGTTATATTGCCATATTCTTCCCATCACTCCTAAGCAATTGAGGAAGCAGCGGGACTTGCTTAAGTTGTTTCTACTTGATAATTTACAGACTCCATCCATGGCCTCATCCTGTATCCATATGAGAATATTATATTTTGTTATTCAATATATTGATGTATTCTCATTTAGAAAGTTGGAAACCAAGTAAAGCAAGTGGTAAATCTAAGGAACAGTATCTGTTAAAGAATTAAACAATAGAGCATAAGTATGATAATTGTAATTTATCATTCTGATAAGAAGAATGTTCCTCAAGATTATGAAATACAGTTCTATAAATGTTACAGAATATTTATGGGTTTTGCATGCCCAATCTAGTAATTCAAAATTTCTGAAGGACTACAGCAATGGACTTTTATTCAGAGCAATTACTTTCCAAATCAATATACCACTTCTTAGCTAGTTCAAGTTCAATGGGTTCTCTCTACCATGATGAGAATTCAACACTTGGGAAAGAGTGCTGTATACATTTCCCATGCCACTTTTGGAAGCTCCCATCTTCAACTTTTCTAATTCCACTGTGTTCCTGTTATAGTTCCTGGAAAACTAATAAACTTTATTGGCATTTGATTTACCACCAGGCTCTGCCTTCTGCTACTCATTAGTTCAGTAATCAAGTGAAACGGAATTCAGAAATATCACCATTCATTTGATTTGGCCCTTAGGGAAATTTCTGTTGGAGATGCTAGTCTGCCAGATTTCAATTGCCAAAATCAGGACTACCACAAGATGAAATAATTTTCTCTATCATCTTCATGCAAAATAGTTTTCTAAGTTTAGAAGAAAATATAACAGTATAGAAGAACCCAGGGAATAAACTCACGAACTAAGTCTGTTTCAACATCCAGCTTCTTGAAAAAGATGATTGATGTTTCACCCAGTCATTGGGATCTCTTTAAAATTAGCAACTTGTCCAAGATTTGGTTATAGGTAATCAGAAAGGAGTTTTGGGTTTTTTTTAGTTTTCCATTAAACTGCAGTCTTATTTAGGGATAATCAATTACAAAGGAACATTTCAAGTTGTACTATGTGCTGCTTACATTATATATAACTGGGTATTGGGTGATTTACTACCCTATCAGAAAAACTCCATATATTCTCAGAAGACAAGCCTTTAAATATTTCTCTTTCTCCCCCCCCCCCCCCCCCCAAAAAAAAACCAGGCCCTTAGGTCTCAGAATTTGTGACAATAATATTATCCTCATAGTCTTTTAGCTCAAAAAGCTTTACCTCTTATTCTGAAAAAGACATTTTTGAGGTAGACAATTAAAAATGCTATAAATATAATTCCATGTAAAAATTTGATAATTGCATGTTTGAACCAGATAAACACATATATCCTAGCTAGATTTCAGTAATATTTTTTCAGTTCTGACGTCCTATCATCCTGGAGGCATTTTGAAAAAGCTATTAATATACACACTCATTGCAGAGTCTATCAAATTGCTGAACAAAGGTGCTATACTTCTTCACTGAAATAATTCATAGCTTCACTTCAGCTATAAATGTTGTTAATATTGTTCAAGCTTTTTTTCAAAAAAAGCTATTGGGGAATCTTACCAAGAAAAAGCTGATCTCTCTCTCTTTTTCCTTATTGATAATGATAGTGGTAACAACACTGCCTTCATATGACTTTTTATAGGATCATAGCATATTTAAGACCTTCTATTCTTTTTCTGGGTACTGAATCCCATTTTATTATTTTTACTAACCTTGTAGTTCATTGCTTTTCATATAGATTGAGATGGATATCTTGAGTAGTAACTACAAATATATCTCTCATTTGTCAGTAAATTCACTAACTGAAGTATACTTATGTAAAAAGAATCAAAGGTGTGTAAAAAAAATTTCACAGAAGCAAAATCATGCAGTTGAGCAAAAGAGATTGCATTCTAGGAGAAATGGACAGCAATTAATAGCATTTACAAACAGCGCAGAAGCCAAAATACATTCAAAAATGCTGTATACAGGAAAATAAGATTTTGGGTGAATTTTTTTAGTACATATTATAGTAGTTGGAAAATAATGTCCATATATTAGACAAACTTGTAAGTTGCAAGTAAAAAATTATATGGCTATTTTTTCTTTTATTTGCAAATTGAAATAAATAAAAATGATTGAACAGAACTGAATAAAGTATGAAAACCCATTACACTAATGCAGATCAGATTTATAAGATTTGTGCAAGCTTACACAAAATAGGTTTTTTATGCAAGCAAGCATGTGGATATTTCTTTAAAAAAATTTCTTAATTCTTGAGAAAAGTAACCTGCTGCCGGGCTTCTTGAAATGATACCAAATCTGTAGATGACATGTAGAATTAAACTCTCTCTGGCCACATTTCCCCTAATTGGTAGCTATTATTTAGGAATCTTAATGCTTTTCCAAAAATACAGTTACCAAGGTTTCTTGAGATATATATTTTATGTGAAAATTACTTCGAACGTTTCAACAAAGCTTTTCAATTCTCAAGCCATTTACTAACAAAAAGTGACTGCATTGATCGGGACAATTGAAGCTTTTAAAATTAAATGGCTACAGGTTAGGACTTTAAAAACTCTATAATGTATGTCCTCTGTTCTTCAAGAAAAATGTAATAATAATGCTTAATACACATAATGACCTCCTTCAAACTAATCCTAAAAAAAGTTAAAAGATACATCAAGAGAAAATAGACACATGTTCTATATTGCTCCTAAATTAAAGGCAGATTAATGACATTGATGCAAATGATGGGTTTATTCCAAAACTCTCATTTGTGTTTGTTGGTACATATGATAAACTTGTGGAGTTCAAATTCACAGAAACAAGCAGTTGGTGTGTGTGTATGGTGGGGAGGAAGCATTTCGTATCTGAAGAGTTTTTATCAAATAATTTAATGTGCCTTCTCTAGGGTGTCACTGCTTTGTACCAGACTAAAACCCAATACAAGGAACTAAATTACATTGCTTAAAAAAAAATACGTGCAAATGAAATGACAAACTTTTGAAAGTTGGAGCATGTAATTAAATTTAGTAAATGGATCTTTTTTTCTAAGGGTCTAATAGCTTAATATTGTAATGTTGCTTTTAAGGGGGCAAACAATCCAGCAATAACAGAGTTGTTCACAGCCTGTAACATGGATGACAATTCTTTCATCAGAAGAAAACTAATCAAAATTATATGCTTTCTCATTTAGACACCAATCTATCAAAAGCCTACATCTTTATTTTGATTTTAACTTTTTAATTTTCCCAATTATCAGTGAATGAAAGAATGCCATTGTATGGGACTAAGAAAGAGACTCTTTTGTTTCAGTGATGATTTTAGAACTTTTATCCTTTTCATCTGGATTAGATCACACTAATCCAGATAACCAAGACAACTTAGTTTAATTCATCTTCAAGAGATCTACCTCAAGGCCAAAATCCAGTTTGGCATGATTCCAAGCAACTTTATTCAATAGGTGTATAGCATATTCTTCACATTAGGAATCTTCACTTCCATTTTCCCCACCAAGGTCCAGGTTGTTCCCAACAGGCTACAGTCTGAGGACATAAATACTGACATTTTCACTCACATTACCAGAAAGGACAACAGTCTGGGTTTTGTGTCTCCATTCCAGGATCATACTTTCAGTCTCTTCCTGTGAATTTATTCAGGGGGATTTATTTATTTATTTATTAATAGAAAACAACTTTTAAGTTATTGAATTAAACTTCCACAGTATCTACTTACTGCATTAGATGTTTTTCCTTTTGGGTTTTGAACTTTTGCTCATTTTTGTGATAGTTTAAGCTTTAAAAGTCCCCTTGGTTTCTCTAATTTTCTTTTTTTATATAATCATCTGATTAAAGAATATAACTGGGAAGTAAAATAAGAGTAAAGCTAATACAAACTAAAAAAAAGTGTGGAAGAGAACAAAGTACTAAAAAGAAAAAAGTACATGGAGAAGCAACTCCCCATCCTATCACAAGCATAAAACAGTTTTAATAACTTATCACCATATCTTAAAATACAGCAGATATTCTTTTCTTCTCATATATCATCTTTTAATTATAAACAAAATTCAAAAGCCTCATCAATCAGTGCTTATCAGCAAAAGTCCACAAAGGGTGATCAGAGATAACTACATATCTATTTTAACCTTGATCAGATGTCAACTCTATATTCCTTCCCTGTAGATCTTGTTTCTTAATCTTTTCAAATAATATCACAGTATTCAATTTCTTTTGATTTTTTTGTCTGTTCTCATAAAATCCTTCAAAACTTTAATACATTTCTTTTGTCCTCTTTTTTGTACAATAAAAAGTACACATATTATACGTAGTAATAATTGTTTATCCCTTTAATCTTTACTGTTGATATTTGTATATCCTTTTCAATCTGAATACATCAACTGGTTTTGTTTGTAAGTCCACTATTTCATCTTTTCCCATATTATTCTTGTAACCTATTATATTTAAACCCACATTCAATTTCAGTCTTATGTAACTTTTATGACATCATTAGCATAGCATCTACCTATTCTTAAAAAATAATTTCTGACTCCATTTAAAATATCTTTCAAAACATTCAGTGTTTTGTTCCATTCTATGTTAAAATGAATTGAAATATTCAGCCTTCAAAATCCCATCTTATCCTATAGTTATTATTTTCCCAAAGAATGCAAACAATGACAGTTTCCTACATAAAATATTTTTATAATTTCATTCCTTTATTCCAAATCCATCTGGACTCTTTAACTTTCAGAAATCAACAAGAACAATTTTTATTTGCCCATTTCTATCAAATTTACATTAGATTTGAACATGCTTTGGTTGTTCAAACATCTTGCCAGAGTAGACATTTTTGACAGACATCTCATATACTTGTCACCTTTTACATGTGCTATGGAATCAGATGGAACATTTTCCTAGCAGTTAAAGGTGATAGAATTAAATTAGCAACATGGTTACAACTCTCTTGGGAGACATGAAATGATAGGGTCAAAGGAATGATACTTGTTTGCCTGGTAAAATTAAAATGTGAATATATTATCTGAGGATTTAAATAAGGGAGAATAAATTCCTTGGGTTGCATCTAGTTGCATCTATTTCCCAGCAATACATACATATATGGATACCTATGTATAATTTTATCCTATATCCCTATATTCCATTTCTGAAGATCCCAAGTGACTTACAAAAAGTTTCCATTGCATTTCAAATTCCCAGAGGTTGTGGGAGGAGCTGCTGGCTGCTTGTGAAGGAAGCAGAGGGTGAGTAAAAAGGAGAGAGGCAGTTTGAATTGCTTCCATTGCATTTCAAATTCCCAGGGGTTGTGGGAGGAGCTGCTGGCTGCTTGTGAAGGAAGCAGAGGGTGAGTAAAAAGGAGAGAGGCAGTTTGAATTGCTTTCATTGCATTTCAAATTCCCAGGGGTTGTGGGAGGAGCTGCTGGCTGCTTGTGAAGGAAGCAGAGGGTGAGTAAAAAGGAGAAAGATAGCAGCCCGCGTGCCTAACAGCACGTGAATCATATAACTATAAACCAAGAATACCAATAATACATTTAGGGTAAGTGCTCTTGAGATTGTGATTTTATTTTATTTCAAAATGACCAGCTTAGTTTAGTGTAATACTTGTTTTACAGCTGTCTTTTGCAGTACTCTTTTCAAACTTGGATACTGTCCTCTTTGTAAAAAAATTACCAGTCTACATGGACTGGTACCTATTACCTATCTACAAACTCTAATCTGTGCTCTCCAAGCAGAAATTAGGTGCCCAATCCAGCCATCTATTGAGCTGCCATGCTACCAGCCCCCACTACCACAAAGATCCTACAGGAAAAGGGCAGTATGGACAACCGTGGGATCTGGCAGGGTGAAAGCTTGGACCATAAACGCAAAGCTTTTGCTGTTTCCCAGCATAACAGATACCATGCCCTTGCTGACCTTAATAGGGACACTAAAGTGACAGGTCAAGGTAGTTGTGATAATGATAACTCAAGTAAGCTGGGGATCATGGTCCTAGAAGAAGAACTTATTTTGGAAAGAAGAAAGTGTGAATCAGGTATTATGCACCAGTCACACAAGAAGGGCAAGGCATCTGGTTGGGGACTCAATTGTAAGGGATGTAAATTTAGGAAAGGATACTGAGATTTTCAAAGACGTCAAGTGTCTACCAGGTGGTACAGCCAGCAGAGACAAGAAGCATATTCTTAAGATAGTCAAGAATGCTAGCAAGGACTGTGATGTTGATGCTATTATACATCTTGGTACAAATGATCTGTCCCAGAAGGATGTACTTTCTGTTCAGAAAGACTTCCAGAGCTTGGGGTATGAACTTAGCAATATGGGCTGTAGGCAGGTGTGGAATATTACAGATTTGCACCTATTCGCTAGAACTGGTTGTAGTTCAGCAGTTCGGAGAACTGGTTGTTAGAAGTAATTACTGGCCTAATCCTGTAAGGAAGGCAGGAAGGAAACATTCTGGTGTTGCTTACAGAAACTGCCTCTCTGTTAACCCTTATTACATTCTTGGCAGGACTAGACTTCCTGTCTCAGGAACTTCTCTGGAGTTTCTTTTCCCTCCTTTGCTGGTACTTTGCTTGTGTGGAATGACCATTCAAAGTTACAATGGCACTGAAAAAAGTGACTTATGACCATTTTTCACACAATTATTGCAGCATCCCCACAATCACAAGAGGCCAGGTGAGGAGATGTGTGCCTTGATGTCAGTGATGTTGAGTTGGCCACGCCCAGCCAGTCACAAGACCACCAAGCCATACCCACCAACTAATCCATGCCCACAGAACCAGTTGTTAAAAAAATTGAATCCCACCCCTGGCTGTAGGATTATCTTTTCAGAGGTTCTACCAGTATACAAAAAACAAAAAGATAAAGGGCAGCGTGTAGCAGAATGGCTAAAGGAGTGGTATAAAAGGGAAGGCTTTGGTTTTATTAGTCATGATGTTTGCAGCTGGTCCAATGAAAAACTGTATAAAAGAGATGGTTTGCATCCATCAAAGAAAGGGACTGAGTTATTTGGCATTAAATTCACAGATTTCCTGGATAAACATTTAAACTGAACAGTAGGGACAGAGAATTAATGGATTCAGAACATTTCTGTCCCCAGCAACCTAAAACTAATAAGGATACCAGTGCATGCAAAATAGATGTTTGTGCAGGTAAGATTATCAAACTTGATGCCAACCAAGCATTTAATAATGAGTCCGATACCAAGTGCATTAATCAAACAGGTGGCAAGAAAGTAGGGGAAGGCAGGCACAACACAGGTTATGGAGACAGTAAACACAGTGTCAGACATAAAGATCTCAAGTGCCTATATACAAATGCACAAAGTCTGGTGAACAAACAGGGTGAACTCGAACTACGAATACATGAAGGTAAATATGATATAGTTGGAATAACAGAAACTTGGTGGGATGAAACCCATGACTGGAACATACTGGTAGAAGGATACAAACTATTAAAAAAAAAACCAGATCCCATAAAAGAGGAGGTGGAATTGCACTGTATGTAAAGGAGCACTATATTGCTATAGAAATGCATGAAACAAAGATGAAAACCTCCTAGAATGCATATGGGTCAATATAAAAGAAAAAAAGAATGACACGGCATGGGTGTATATTATAGGCCACTCAATCAAGCAGAAAAATAGATGTCCTTTTTGCCAGCCAACTAACAAACATATGCAGGAAACACACAACAATAGTAATGGGAGACTTCAATTATACTGATATCAATTGGAAAACTAATTCTGCACCAAGTGAGAAATCAAATAAGTTCCTAACCAACCTAGCTGACAACTTTGTTGTCCAAAAGGTAAAGGGTGAAACTAGAAGGACAGCCATATTGGACTTAATTCTTACAAACAGAGAAGAAGTGATAGAGGGAGTTGAAACTGCAGGAACCTTGGGTGAGAGTGACCATGTCATACTAGAATTCAACATAAAACAAACACAAGGAACAAAACATAATGACACCAGACTCTTCTATTTTAAAAGAGCTGATTTCAATAAACTCAGAAAGAACTTGGGAAAGATTCCATGGATGAAAATCCTAAAGGGAAAAACAACTCAATAATCTTGGGAAACTCTAAAAAGTATGATCATAGAAGCCCAGACAAGCACAATACCACTGAGAAAGAAAAACAAGAAATCCAAGAAGAAACCAGCATGGCTGCACAAAGATCTCTCTGGCAAATTGAAAGAAAAAAAGTACAAAAAAAGTACAAAAAATGGAAAGAAGGACATACAACTAAGGCAGAATTTCAGCAGATAGCCAGAATCTGCAAAGATGAAGTCAGGATAGCAAAGGCTCAGAATGAACAAAGACTTGCAACAAAAGTCAAAGATAATAAAAAAGTTTCTTCCAACATATAAATGACAAGAAAAAAAATCAAGGAAACAGTCGGTCCACTAAAGAGAGAAGATGGCAAGGAAGTAACAGGCAACAGAGAGAAAGCAGAACTGCTTAACTCATTCTTTGCATCCGTCTTCACGCAAAAAGAAACTATAGCTCAACCCACCAAAAACATAACTGTAAAAGACAGACCAGAAATAAAAGTTAAAATAAGCAAAAAAATAGTAAGAGAACACCTGTCTGATCTTGATGAAAACAAATCACCAGAGCCTGATGGATTACATCCCAGAATTTTAAAGGAGCTGGCAGAGGTCATCTCAGAACCACTGCATCATATCTTTCAAAAATCCTGGAGCACTGGGGAACTACCAGAGGACTGCAAAAGAGCTGATGTGGTTCTTCAAAAAAGGGAAAAAAACCAGACCCAGTAAACTATAGACGAATCACCAACATCAATACCTGGGAAGATACTGGAAAAGATAATAAAAAAACAGATCTGCCAACATCTAGAAACATGTAAAGTAATAACTAGCAGTCAGCATGGGTTTGTTAAGAACAGATCATGCCAAATCAATCTTATTTATTCTTCAACACAGTGACTAAATTAGTAGACCATCAAAATACTGTGGACATAATATATTTAAATTTCAGCAAGGCATTTGACAAAGTAGACCACAACCTATTTCTTAGAAAGCTAGAAAAAAGTGGAATAGATAGCACCACCACTAGATGGACTCTCAACTGGCTGGCAAACAGCATTCACCAAGTAGTCCTTAATGGGTCTAAGTCTACATGGAGGGAAGTAAGCAGTGGGGTGCCACAAGGTTCTGTCTTAGGCCCAGTACTCTTCAATATCTTCATTAACGACTTAGATGAGGGAATAGAAGGGGAACTTACCAAATTTGCAGATGATACTAAGCTGGCAGGAATAGCTAACACCCAAGAAGATAGGCTCGAGATCCAGATGGATCTTGGCAGACTAGAACACTGGGCTATATCTAACAAAATGAAATTCAATGTAGAGAAAAGTAAAGTCCTACACTTAGGCAAGAAAAACCAAAAATACACATATAGACTGGGTGAAACCAGGCTCAATAGCAGTAACTGTGAGAGGGATCTTGGAGTCTTAGTGGACAACCAGCTAAACATGAGCCAGCAGTGTGCAGCAGCAGCCAAAAAAGCTGATGCAATCCTAAATTGTATTAACAGAGGGATACAATCAAGATCAAGGGAAGTACTAATACCACTCTTTAAAGCCTTAGTAAGACCACACCTAGAGTACTGCATCCAGTTTTGTTCACCACATTATAAAAAAGATGTTGAGACTCTAGAAAAAATACAGAGAAGAGCAACCAGGATGATTTGGGGACTGGAGGCTAAAACATACAACGAACGGTTTCAGGAACTGGGCTTGGCTAATCTAGTAAAGAGAAGGACCAGGGGAGACATGATAGAGGTCTTCCAATATTTGAGGGGCTGCCACAGGGAGGAAGGGGTCAAGCTATTTTCTAAAGCTCCTATAGGCCAGACAAGGAATAATGGATGGAAACTGAACAAGGAGGGATTTAACCTGGAAATAAGGAGAAACTTTCTGACAGTGAGAACAATCAACCCATGGAACAGCTTACTCTCAGAAGTTGTGGGAGCACCATCACTTGAGACTTTCAAAAAGAGATTGGACTGCCATTTGTCAGAAATGGTGAAAGGTCTCTCACTTGGGTGGGGACTAGATGACCTACAAGGTCCCTTTCAACTCTGATTATCTGTTATCTGTTATCTGTTAATAAGTAAATGCAACTTACAAATAAATTAAAAAACCATTAACAACAGCAAGCAGGCACTGATGTAACACCATCTGAGCAGCAATATCTTCAAACAACTTCAAATGCCTTCCTAAAGAG
The DNA here is from genome assembly GCF_049901735.1 of Notechis scutatus. Classification (NCBI taxonomy): domain Eukaryota; kingdom Metazoa; phylum Chordata; class Lepidosauria; order Squamata; family Elapidae; genus Notechis; species Notechis scutatus. Next base: position 254,213,790 of record NC_142009.1, on the reverse strand, counting down.
CCCTTTTTTACAGCTATTTGAAAGTATAGTAGAAACAAGATGATCGGACTAACTAGGAGTAGACTGTTCCAGGTGCAGGAGATAATCATTGAGAAGGCTTGAGAAAAGGGGTACCCTGTAGATAGCATCCCTCAGATTTAGGACCATAAAAAAGCAACCCCATCGCTCAGTTTTTCCCGCTCACTATTTGCTGCCCAATGTCAGAAAAGTCTGTTGCTTCTTTGAACCTTCTGCTGAATAAGCCAGATCTGAAATAAAGGGTTAGTGTCTAGGCAGCTAAGATTTACAGCTTTGTGAAGAATAACAGAGGATAAGGAGAAAATAAAAGACTGGGTGTAAGACTGGGTGAGGCAGGATACACTCACTTCTAGACTTAAAAAGACCAAAAAGTAAAATAAATCAGCTGCCTAAGACCATCAGGTGACTCACTGAGTATCCATTAACTGTGAAAGACTAGAAGAAAAATTATATATACAGTATAAAGGTTCCAGAATGCCTTTGTTCTTTAGGAGGGAATGTACTATTATATTAAGAATTTATTTGTATCTGTAATTGATTCTGGTTTAAGTCACATTTGAGAGTCTTTTGCAAAGTCAAGCCGTGAACTCTAAAGAGAAAGTTGTGATTTCTTGTCCAGATAAGGGTGAAAGTTTGACAATTGACTTAACAACTAATTTATTTATGGAAAAAGCTGTTGAAGTCACCCATTAGATTTCTGCTGTAACCTACAATGATTAGCTCACCTGCATTTAGGAACAGCTTCATTCCTTTTAAATAGCCATTTTCACAAATCCTTCTAAATATATCTGTCTGAAACTTGTTAAGGATACAGAGTGTTATTAGAGCTGCACATTTTATCACATTCTGTCTGAAATCCCTACACTATTTTTTTAAAAAAAATTGATTAGATTTAGCTCACAAAATTCTGTAAAAAACAAATACATTTTATCTATCTGTGTCTTTACATGTTAAATTAGAAGACCTGTCTTTTGCCAATCACATTCCAAAATCAGGACCTGAATAGATCAAACTAATCTCAGAGAGATTGGATTTTGCAAATTTTAGTAATTAGTAATGACCATTGCCCTTTGTGTGCTCTTAATGTAGTCCAAGTTATACTGTAGCTTTCAATTACCTTGAGTGAAATACATCAAAGTCACTATCCTGTATGAAACCCAGAGTACTCAGGAGCACATCAGTCAGATGGCATCCAAAGATGAGTTGCTGAGAGAATGCCTGAGGCAGCAGAGTAAGATCAAGCAGAGGACATGCTATGGCAAGACAAGACCCTGCATGGGATGTACCATCAACAAAGCTGAGATGACATACTTGGGAAATCCTACTAGTGGCTAGAAAGGGCTGGACAAAGACAGCACTTGAGGCACTGATCACAGCAGCATAAGAACAGACATTAAGCATTAGGTCCATAGAAGCAGGAGTCTACCACATTAGTACCCAAGGTGCAAACAATGCAGAGAGACCTCAGAGACAGTCCAACACATAGTGGCAGGGTGTAAGTTGCAGGCAAGAACAGCATACCCTGAATGACACAACCTAGTAGAGGGCATTGTGCATAGGAACATTTGCACAGAATATGGGTTAGATCAGTGGTGGGAATAATTTTTTTTTACTACCGGTTCTGTGGGCGTGGCTTGGTGGGCGTGGCAGAAGAAGGATACTGTAAAATCTCCAGTCAGAGGTGGTATTTGCTGGTTCTCCGAACTACTCAAAATTCCCACTACCGGTTCTCCAGAACTGGTCAGAACCTGTTGAATACCACCTCTGAGTTAGACCCTTCTAAGCCCAGATGGAAGTGCTCACAGAAGACTGTGGAGAATAAAAAGACTAAGATATTGTGAGACTTTTAGATCCAGACAGTCAGGCAGGTACTAGACAATCAACCAGACATTGTGGGAATAGACAAGGACCAGAAGACAGCAGTGGTGATTGATAGATATACCATAGCAATGTCAAGTAACAGTAACATCAGGCAGAAAGGATATGAGAACCTGGAAAAGTGTAAGCACCTGAAGGAGGAACTGGAGAGGTTGTGGAACATAAAGACCAAAATGATCCCAGTGGTAATAGGAACACTCCTAAACTGAGAGAGTGCCTCCAACAGGTTCCTGGAATGAGCTCTCTGTCCAGAAGAGTGCAGTGCTAGGTACAGCAAAGATACTGCAGAGAACCCACAAACCCCAGGCCTATGGTAGAGAGAACCTGAGATTGAAGAAAACACAGCTTATGCATAGTGATAAGAAGAGGTTTTTTTTACATGTACGTTGTTGGAAAATCTCTCTCATTGTAACTACTGTATTTATACTATACATACACATACACATACATACATACAAATACACATACACATACATACATACAAATAAACATACACATACATACACATATACATATACAAACATGCTATTGAAAAATATTTCTCTTTATAAATATTCCATAGATGATATTGATGATGGATGGATGGATGGATGGACGGATGGACGACAGACAGACAGACAGACAGACAGACAGACAGATAGATTGATAGATTGATATGATACAGAGAGATGATATATAGATGATAGATAGATAGATAGATAGATAGATAGATAGATAGATAGATAGATAGATAGATAGATAGATAGATAGATAGATAGATAATTAGTGTTCATGTATGATAGACCAATTATGACCTTTACTTCTGTCTGAGCTTCCAAGGCCCAGTTGTTCATGCCTGAGCCTCATTACAACTTTTTTTCTTTGTAATGACTATGGAGGGAGAAGTTTTTAAATTAGCATAGAACACCAGCAAAATCCCTGTGTTTGTTTTGTGGAGTTGTTTGTTTATTTATTAGATTTTCATATCAGAGTCATATGTCTTACAGCAGATGAAATTGTTATAGGCTGCAATATTTACTTTAACTGAATTAAAACACATCTCATATCTGTCACCTCCACCGTTTACTGTCAGAATGACAGTGGCATTTGCTGTTTCTTTTAATTCAGTCTTCATTGCTTTTTCAAAATAAGACAAGATGCTTTATCTTGAAGAAAACAAACATGAGTTTTAAAGTTAATGGGTTATTGCTCATTATCTAAAAATAGGAGTATCTATCCCTTCTGCCCTGTCTTACTATGTAAAAATGATTTTGATTAAGAGATATATTTCATTTATGAACTGTACAGCACTTCAGTTTCAAAGACAAAAAGGAAGCTGCTGGTGCAAGGGCTATCTGCAACTCTTTAAAGCAGCTGAGTCTTTTCCTAGGATCATCTTTGCTACTGCAGCATGATCTCAGAAAAACATATATATGGTTTAAGGTATTGCAGGTGGTTGCAGCATACACACTCATAAGTTCTCCAAAGTACTTTTTAGACTTGCGCAACCCTAATAAACATTTCTGTTCCAAATGATTCTGAGCATTTCTATTATCTCCTTTTTGCACTCATCATCTTAAAATGTACTCAGACTGTTTCATTATTTCTTCTATCAAACAATGGAAGAAAATATAAATGAAAGCATGCATACATAATTAATGCAGAAAAGAAATAATATGTTCATCTATTTCCAACTGATTAGACCAGTCCATATTTTCTGCATTGTATCTTGTGAAAGGACTAAGCGTTTATCATTTTGGGTGACAGTTCTAATTTTATTACATTCATTCTAGTCATTAAAAATAAAATGGGAACTTGGCTAAAGAGAATTGTGCTTCATTGTGCATTTGGCTTGGTCTCATCTGGTAATGATGTTTCATCAGGTCATCAATGTACTGGCTTCTTAATTTGTGGATCATGACAGCAAAAGCTATTAGGAAGCAGATCTATGACAAAAATAATAAGAGGCTTTGACAGTTAAGTATTGGGCAAGAGGAAGTCAGATCACTTATTAAATACTATGTAGTTCTTGTAGGGACTACATTCAGAAAAATACAGCTAGAAAGAATAGTCACTATCCAAAGAAATCTAAGGCTTTGAGTGCTGCATGGAACAGCCTGTCTTCTTTAACAATTAACTTCATCTGTATTGTTGTATAGCATGGTCAACAACTCTTCTCCAAATGACCAAGTCAATCTTGACTCTTAGAAATTTTAGGAGACAAGTCTATGCAACTTTCTTGGAAACATTTTGCCATAATCTTCTTCCTAGGACTTAGAGAGAGTGACTATCCCAAAGTCCTCCAATTGACTATCATGCCTAAGGCTGGCCCCTGCATTCACAATCTTCCAACTTCTAGTCCATATTGGTCCAATACCAAACTGGCTCTTGATTCTTAACATACCACAATATTGCTTATTCATATATTCTCAAAGGGGACAGGGTGTCAGATCCATGTATCTGCCATTCTTCAATGGAAGAAGCAGGGGGGAGGGAAATTGGTAAAAGAAATCCTTTTTTTTTTTTTTTTTGGATGTAACTTGAATATATTAAATCTTATATTGAATTTGTATAACCTATACTTGATATACAACTGAGAGACTGAAACCAGATGCCCCGGAAACCTGTTACCTCTGGAAGAGACAGCAAAAGTGAAGGGATCATAAAAATTCCAGCCGGGAGATGTTTCCTGAGAAACCCTTCAGAAGATCATTCTCAGCAGAGGGGAGGGGGAATTAACATGTTGATTCTTTGTTTTACAAAATACACATCAGAATAAGGGGAGGGGTCCTAAACTCCCTTATCTATCACTGCATGCCTGGGAGACCTTAGACACTGCTTTTGAATCCCTACTTGAATTGTCTCATCTCAATAAAGGATTCCCTTTGAAGCACCTAGATTTCAGAAGTTCATTCTTGTCGATTGAAATGGGAAAAGTTCAGTAGCCTGACACAGGGTAGAGCAAAGGGATTGTGTTCAGTTGGTAGGAAGAAAGGGGAGATGAAAGGTTGTGCTGATAAAGAAATATACAAAAATGTGACAGTCCTTCATATGGAAACATCAAGAAGAAAAATGAAATCAAAACTTTGTGATTCTTTTGAAGAAGCGAATTCTGAAGCTGCAGAACAGAGAAAACCTCAGATTTAAAAAACAAACAAGAAAAACAAAACCCTGGTGTTTTCAAATTTAGTGTGTAGATATCAGCTTGGTGAATTTATTAAACCAAAAACAAGATGGATCGATGACATCAGCAAGTATTGCAGACCCAATTGGCAAATGAAAGCTCAAAACCACATTGGTTAGAAATATGCCAAAGAGGCCTTCATCCTGCAGTGGATAAACAATGGCTAAGATGAAGATGCGGACTTGAGCTTATCATAGATGCCATAGTACCTGAATCAAACAATATTTTTTCAGAGATAGGGCTTTAGTTGAAGCATGGTTGTGCATGCTCCAGACTTTGTATACCAGTTCCATTTGAAATTCCCACACAAACCTTGTCTGCAAGACCTGCTGTCACTGTTCATAAACCTTGAGGAAGAAAGAGACTCTATTTTCTCTGGAGCTGGTTGTGATGCAAAAGAACAGAACATGACATTTTCTGAATCCATCTGACCATAGATGCTAGGCTTTCTCTTGACTTTAGCAAGATGTTAGACTCATTTATAAGCAAGAGATGGGGAGAGGGTCTGTATCTGTTATCCTCACCAACCTGCCTTGCACATTTTTGCACATTTAAAGAGAAAGTGGTAGAAAGGAAATTAAAGCTGACCTGGGGTAAGGCATGAATGAGTTGTTCTGGAGACACTTGGATATGAGATTAAAAGAACTGGGGGAAAAATCATGAGAAACAACCTCAGAATAACCCCACCCTGTTTTTATTTTAGTATTAGATAGGACACAGAGAAATTTGGACAGATTTCAAGGTGTTATAATATAGAAATCCTTGGATTCCCTGCAATATTTGTTTCTTGACCTGACTAACTTTGAAGGGTTGACAGATTGGTCTTCCCAAAGGACCAGTGGACTCTGGTGCATTTCAGAGGAGCTTGTTTTTTTCCCTTGGGGTGACGGTAGCAAGTTCAACTCAGTTCTACCTGGAATCAGTATGTGATAAAGGGAAAATCAAGTGCAAATTGATCTGCAAGATACCATGGAGCACAGCATTCTCATTTAACACTTTAACATGCTTACTGATGCTTAAATAAGTCTTGAAGATCTAGGTCTTCCTTCAGACTTTGGACTTGGACATTTTGAGTCCCTTTGTGAGTATTCCACCAACCATCAATTCCTTTCCTTTTCCTTTCCTTTCCTTTCCTTTCCTTTCCTTTCCTTTCCTTTCCTTTCCTTTCCTTTCCTTTCCTTTCCTTTCTGTTGTTGTATTTCTTTAGTTTTCAATTTGTACACCATTCAGAATAATTGAGAAACTGGGAAATTTTAGAAATGTGAATAAATAGAGTAAATAAATCAATCAGTCCTAAGAGTCCTTCTTTTTTCTGGAAGAATTGGAGAAAGGCTACAGGCTGAAAACCATAGTGAGGGAAAACATACTGAATTCCTTAAGTGATCTACAGTATTCAGTATTCTAATAGATATGGATTTCTGTGTTAAAGGAAGAAAATATCCATGTGGAAAATAACAAAGAGATTTTCTCTGTAAAGGTGTTTCATATAGAATACCCTGCTAACCATCAGTATTCACAACTGCTTTATCCTTTTCAGTTATTTTTAATAGTAGAGCTTTAGCTTTAGAAAGTTCATAATAATCTTTTATTTCTTCCTATAAACTCTAAAGTCCAACATATTTCCTTTGATGATGAGTCAAATGATGTGTTAAGAGTTCAAGGAAAAACAGCAACATTGAATATTATTATAGTATTTTTTTTTTCATGAGATGATAGGGATAAGATTAAGTTAACTATTGCTTTGTGATGGAAATATATTAACTGATTCCTACTTTCTCTAACAACTTGTGAGATACCAAATGGAACCGTAAATAGAAATAAATGAAGGGAGGGAAAAATTGCAGGATAATTCTAGAATTTCACATACGGAATCTATTAATTAAAGGACATATTTTTATGGCTGAAAATGTATACATTATGAGACCATTTATTTGTCCAGATGGCAAAACCTAGGTCTGGTAGCATGGGGTAATTCATGGCTGTACTAAACAGAATCAAAGGACAGTTACATGACACATTGGCACAGCAGCTAATATGAATTTAAGTTCTTTTTTCAACATTTTTTAAGATGTATGATATGACAAACTGCTGTGGTCTGAAAACCGCAGTCTCAGAACTTTTTTGACCATTTAGCAGCAAATTATGGAAAAGTTTCAAGCATATCAAAGGGAACTGTCATTTATTTTTCTTCTCACATTTAACTTCCCAGTTCAAGTTAGTGTAAAAAATCTTGCTTAACTTAATAAACACAAAGATAATTTGTGAGCTCATTAAAAAGGGAGAGAGAAAAAGACCAAGAAAAGACTTATTAAAGGGAAATATCACTTTTCAAAACACAGAAAAAAGTGCATATACTTTTTGAAAGATTTAATAGATGCAGGTATTCAGAAACAGCCCAGACATTTTGTATCTAAGTTTAATTGTGAATAAATTTCATTGACTATTTAGTGTTTCCTGCTTGAGCAGTGGGTTGGATAGAAGACCTCCAAGGTCTCTTCCAATTTACTTATTCTGTTATACTATAATATACTTTGGAGTCCTTTCTGAACTTGGTTTGCTGACAGACATTTGATTTACATCTAGGTAACATCATCAGTGTAATGAGTATGAAGTTTGCTTGTTTATACACAGTAGCTTACACTGCCCATTGGTGGGGATGTTGTTTTCCCCTTGGTAGTGCCTTGATTAGAATGCTGTTTTCTTCCTGTTTGTTTGTCTGGTGTTAATTCCTGGTTATCTGGATGTAAGTTGTTGAAGAGAATGTGTGTTTACTTCTCAACTTCTTGTTGTCACTTATATGTCACTATTATATGTAGATATGGTTTATCTCTAAATGTCTATTGATGGCTGATTTATCTGAATGTTTAGGGGATAGGGAATGGGGATAATGAAACATCTGCAAGCAAACTACCATGCTCAGAGAACATCAGGGATTCCACTGTTTAAACCTGAACTACATATATTCTGTTCTATTGGATAATATACTTCGTCTGATGTAAGCATTGGAGCTGAAGATCTTTGTAAAGAGATGGAAACATTGGAAACTAATAATGTTCCAGGAAAAGATTCCCAGAAGAAGCATTGACCTCACCCCTTTCCTATTGAACTCACCCTTTCTTAAGAGGTCTGTAGGGGGCGTGCATAAGCGCACCAACGTGCCTACCGTCCCTGTCCTATTGTTTCTCTTATTCTTTTATTTTTCTTATATGTACCCATTTCATATATTCACAACTATGTATACACTTGTACTTATTATCTTGTAAACAATTGACAAATAAATAAATAAATAAATAAATAAATAAATTTAACTGCATTGTTAATGAGTAAAAGTTATTAATAATACTAATCAATCTGGCTAATTCTTCCAAACATAGAACACAAATGAAATTATTTCCCTTTTTTAAAAAGAATATTATAATTTAGATACAATGAATGATGCAACAGATGTAAACAGAATAATTATAATGAATGATGCAACAGATGTAAAAAGAACACTTGACAGTGTGGAAATTATTTATTTTGTTTTTAAAAGCACTGAAATATGCTATTTCATCTCTTTAATCTTAGTAGTATCCATTTATGGCACAAAAAGGGGAAATTCTTTTTGTAATATAAGCTTCTAGACTTTATTTTCTTTTAGGTTTGTATGGCCCAACTTTAGATAACAAAGCTTCCAGTAACAATATACACAAGAATATAACATGATAAATATTACCTTACTGGATTGGACCCTTGGCCCACCTAGTCCAGCAGTCTGTTATTCCAGACTAAAATATTTACAGACCCCTCATAGCCTGGATATAAATTGTTTCAACTCTTACCCTCAAAAAGATGCTATAGAGCACTGCACACCAGAACACACGAACAGTTTTTTCCCGAATGCCATCACTCTGCTAAACAAATCATTCCCTCAACACATTCAAACTATTTACTAAGTCTGCATTACTATTATTATTAATCTTCTCATCACTCCTTATCACCCATCCCTTCCCACTTATGCCTGAATGACTGTAACTTTGTTGCTTGTACCCTTACAATTTATATTGATTGTTTCCTAGTATGATTTGCAACCAACTACACAGGGAAGCTTGCTTGAACCCAAGCATATCGTCTTCAGAGGCATTCATACTACTGTCAAGGCTTATAGTCATTGATCCCCATGTTTTTTTTTCATGAATTGGTCCAACTCTTTTTGAAAGCTAGCCCTTTTTTGTTACACATTTCATGGCAATATCAATTATGCATTGTGTAAACAAAATCCTTTTGTCTGTCCTCATCCTTCTAGGATTCATTTTGCCTGGGTGATCTCTGATTTTACTATTTGGGAAGTGAAAGATAGCTTCTCTTTGCCCACTTATCCATACCATGCATAGTTTTATACACTTCAGTTTCCTTCCCTCTCTTTTGACTCTTTTCTAAATTAAAAAGCCCCATATCACAACCTTTCCTCACAGGAAAATTGCTCCAGTCCCTAGATCAGGGCTGTAAAACTCCCGGCCCATGGGCCAATTGTGTCAGAGACCCATGCCCAGTTTAGCGAAGGGGAAAAAAAGTCCCGATGTGTCACATGACACCGTCATGATGACGTGAGTTTGACACCCCTGCCCTAAATCATTTTACTGTAATTACTCTTATCTGGACCTTTTCTGGTTCCATTATAAGTGTTTTGAAGTGCAGCATCCAGAACTGCTCACAATAGATACAGTTGGAGCATTGATTTATATAAGGGCATTATGATATTGAAATCTCTATTTTCAATACTATTTCTGATTATCTTTAACAAGCTGTTGGCCTTTCTTTTTAACCACAGATACACAATGTTGACACTTCCATTGAATTGTTTATCATCACTCCAAGAATTTTTTTCTAGCTCTCAGTCCATTGGTTTTACGAGTATTTAGGGTTTTTGGCATCAATGTGCATCACTTTATACTTGCTCAAATTGAATACATGTGCCATTTTGACACCAATTCCACTAATGTGCAGAGATTCCTTTCACAAACCATTATGGTTTTAGTTACTCTAAACAATTTAGAGTCATCAGCAAACTTGGCTATTCTACCAGTCATGGCCAATAGTAGTTAATACTGCCTGCTCTAATGTGATAAATTGTGGGTTTATGTTTCTTTACAGCTCACAGCTAAGACTCAATGATTTGATGACTTGTATATCAGCTGCAGTACAAACTTGTGCAGATAACCCTATAATTTACTCTTGATATTAAATTAGATAAATGCATATAATGTTTACCTGAATTAATATTATCATGATACAATTTATACTTTATACCTGGAAAACAATTATTTTAAACTACAACATTAAAAACAATTTGGAAGAACAATTTGGAAACATTCTCTTTTATGTTCTATATTAAGACTGTTGAATGTGAGATACTTCCAGGAATAAATTAATATTCTACTTATGATAGTGAAACCAGGGGAGTATGTACCACAAAACCTACAAATACTGTAAACGCTTTCCATATATTGTCATACATTGATTATGGGTTGTATTGTCTGTCCTGAAATAATATTGCTTATTAATGACATTAGCATTTTTTTAAAAAGATAAAGTCCTGTGTCTTTTAAAACCCAAACACATCCAGACAATTCAAAGCTTTTGTAAGCTGGCAATTTCTGGAAATAGGAAATAGGACAATTTTCTGAAAGTGGCAAAACATTTTCAACTTCATGGGACCACAATTCATTTTCTCTTTTGCAAGGATGCTTAGATGCTACTGCTCATTCTAACCTGCAAAAAATCTCAGCCCTGCCAACTTGAGTTTTTTGGCCCTTCCTTATTGGCTTCTCCAAATCTACTCAGTTTCTCATGGTTTTTCTTGGGAGAAGTGACAATCTCCTCTCCCATTCATCAATACTCCTTACAGTCTTTACCTTAATTCTCTTTCCAGCTGACTCATTGGGTAGATTCTGGACTTGGGTGGAACTTACATATCAAGCCACCTCTTTTTGAATAATTGCTGAAGGCTTGTATGCCAGCAGAGTACCTAGCAGGGAAAGAAAACCTTGGGCAGTCTCCTTTCTCCTTTTAGGCATTATTAATATTTGTGCCATTGGTCTCCTAACCAGAATGCTTTATCTCCTATCTCTAGATTGTCTTCTTAAATTGCCTAACTCACAAATAATATATTTTACATAAAGCTTTGTCTCTTGAGTGATCTCCTTATATGATGAAATAAAATAAATATATTTAGCTTAAGATCAGTGTAGTATAAGTGGAAAAGGATATAAATGCATGTCCTTAAGTGGATGAATAAAATTTACAATAAAAGAATGAAAGCTCATCACAATAATTAATATTCTTTTATAGACTCACTCATTATCCTAGTTAATTAAAGCAATGTAAATACATTTATTTCTGATACCTTTTTATTTCTTCAGGTTATTTCACTAAGCTACTCACTTCTTTTTCTTATTAATTTCTTTCTGGCTTGCTCTCTCTTGATCAGATCTGTGTACCTTAAACAGTGACTCTTAGCATATATCTTTTTGCATTCATAACTCTATCCTCTTTGTACATTTCTTTCTCTTCAAAGGCAACCTGCTTCCCTTTTTCCTTTGTCTTTTAAGATCTCTCTTGTCTTAGAATTCAATGACCTTAGTTTTCCCTGTTTAGCATCCTCTTTCTTATATCCTGCTAATTATGAATCCTGGGGACTCAAATCCCTAGTACCCTAGCTATATCTTTCTTTTCATGGCAACCCCTCACCAGTTTATACCAAAGCACTCATTTCCCCAACTTTACTTCAACCACTAAATCAAGAGAAATCTTTGAATGGACAGTTTTTAACTTTCCAACATGGCACATGGTCTTTTTATAGACTATGATACTGCATTCTATTATTTTCTGTTCCAATATTATATATGCCTAACATTCTCTTGCTAATACCTAATTTTGGGAAGCTAACTTTATTGAATTATCTAGAAAGTTATTTGCATTGCTTTAATTAACTAGGGTAATGATTGAGTCTAAAAAAGAATTATTGTGATGATTTTCATCCTTTTATTGTAAATTTTATTTATCCACTTATGGACATGAATTTTTATCCTCTACCATGTATAATAACCTTGAATTAAATATATTTATATTATTTCATCATTTTGTGTGTGTGTGTGTGTGTGACTAACTCTTCATTAGTTTCTAACAAATTTATTAAATTTCAAAACTATTTTATGTGATAAGATATAATACTTTTTATTGGGAGTATAATTTTATGCTCACATATGTATCAAATTCTATCAAATTCAACAGAATTCATTTCTCATCTGTTTAAAATTAAGCTGTAAAATTATGATGATTAAAATATTATTCTGCTGATTTCCTTTATAGACTATAAAGGAAATATAGCTATTTTTTATGCAGTCATATTACTAATTCTTAGAATTTATGTTTACTATTCACTTTCCACAGCTAAAGTAAACTTCTTAAGGTGAAAAAGGCACACTAACTTTAAATATATGCAAGGAAAATAATAGTGTAGGTATTCTTGGAATAGATTAATGAGCTGTAGATGTATTGAGAGAGTTCATTACATCTGTCAATCATGGTGACAATCAACATATCAATAATTCTGCATAAAGGAAAAGAGCTACACCAAGGTCAGAAGGAAAAAAAGAAAAGACTGTTTTGTTTATGTTTTCCCCGTTATCACTTTCTTTGCAACATTAGTTTGGTACTTTGAAAGCAAAAAAAAAAAAAAACCTTTGTCTCTTTCACTGAGAGCCAGATGATATACTACCAGCTGTTCTTACATATATCTGTTGCAGAGCTAATTCTCTTTGTGAAACATTGCACTGACAGATTTGAAACACCAAGCCCTAGTACCACATATAATGAATAGTTGCCACAGTTGAGAGAATAGCACTGCTAATTAGTACTTCTTTTCCTTCTACAAAAAAAGTTTAAAGAAAAAAAAATCTAAGACAAGAAGAACAGGGGGTTCTTGAGGTTGCCTGCTAATCAGTAAGCAAATTTCTTAAAGTAATATTATTTTAAGACCATATTATTTTAAGAGATTAATTGATGTGTTTTCTATTATTTATTATTAATGAATGGGTTACCTCTCTCGGCCCCTCCCTCCCCCTCAAATGCTTATTGATAGAGTATAAATTTCAATCAGGGAAATATGAAGAGTTCTACTAATTCAATCTGCCCAATTAGCTATTTACATTATTAGAAGCATCCTCCATCCTTTGGTGTAGATTCAGAAATTTCGAAACCTTCAAGGAAGAGAGCAAATCACTTAGAGACTGCTTCCATCCCACGCTATTCTACAAACTGCTTAATTATTACTAGAGGACTGATATAGCTGAGAATTATGATCATTTGGCTCATGTTGTATGATTTACTTTGTAATTCTTTGCCAGACCAGTTCTTTAATACAGCTCATCCACCTGGAATCCATACTATATATTGGACATCAACACGATCAAGAGGTGAAGAGTATACCACTCCTCTATTCACAATAGAATCCCTTCTGCCTTGAAATTTTGAGCTTGGACAATCCGGAACTGCGCTGCCTGCGGTCCGATCTAAGCATAGTATACATAATTGTCTGCTACAATGTCTTACCTGTCAACAACTTCTTTAGCATCAACCACAATAATACACAGGCAAACAATTGATACAAACGTAAAGCACTTCAGACTTGATTGAGAAAATACGACTTCAGCAACAGAGTAGTCAATGCCTGGAATGCTCTACCGACTTCGTTGTTACAGCCTCAACCCCTCATAGCTTCAACCTCAAACTGTCTACCGTCGACCTCACCCCATTCCTAAGAGGTCTGTATAGCGGGTGTGGCAACAACAAAGAGCCTGAGAAACCAAGCAAATAGATCTTGTAGTCAGTGGTGGAATTCAATTTTTTTTACTACCGGTTCTGTGGGCGTAGTTTATTGGTGGTCATGTGACTGGGTGTGTGTGGCTTAGTGGTCATGTGACTGGGTGGGCATGGCTTGGTGGTCATGTGACTGGGTGGACGTGGCCAACTCAATGCCACTCACATCAAGGGGTGCCTCACCTGGCCCTCCCCTCCCAGCCATTCCTTGTCACCCAGCCTCAACTTATCTATAGTTCTGTAAAAATGTTGTTCACCTTTTTTGACTTTATTATCTGCATACTATAGATGTACTTTCATGGACCACTGAAAGGAGAAAATGGCTCACATGCTTTACTCAAGAGTGTGATATAGGCAACAGGCTTTTAAGGGGCTGCCACAAAGAAAGTGGGGGGAATGTATTTTCCAAAGCACCAGGAGGCAAACAAGAAGCAATGGATGGAAATTGAACAAAGAGGGAAGCAACCTAAAACTAAGGAGAAATTTTCTGACAGTGAGAACAATTAACCAGTGGACCTGCTTGTCCCCAGAAGTTCTGGGTGATCAAGCACTGGAAATTTTTAAAAGACTGGACAGCCATTTCTCTGAAATGGTATAGGGTTCCCCAAAAGTCCCTTCTAAGTGTTATTCTGACACCTTTCCCAGGACCTCTACTCAGAGTTTGGCATCCTCAGTTTTCCTGCCTGAACAGGGGCTTGGACTAGAAGACCTCCAAGGTCCCTTTCAACTCTGTTAAACACACATGTATTTATTCTCTGGACTATAGACATTGAATGCATGTAAACCCTGAAAAATATGTGGTAGCCCTGGGCAAAAGAAAGGCAGGAGAATCACTCTAGGTGTAGGGACAGTGTAAAATATTAACACATGATAAATAATGGAACAATTAAAAATAATAGTATAGTTTCCTCTGTCTCTCTCTCCCTTCCTAATTCTTTTTCTTTCTTTCTCTTTCTTTGTCTCTTTCTGTCTTTCTCTCCCTTCCTTTTTCTCTCTCTCTCTCTCACACACACCACACTCTATCTCTCCCTATTTTTTTCTTTCTTTCTCTTTCTTTCTCTTTCTTCCTCTTTCTTTCTTTCTTTCTTTCTTTCTTTCTTTCTTTCTTTCTTTCTTTCTTTCTTTCTTTCTTTCTTTCTTTCTTTCTTTCTTTCTTTTTTTCTTTCTTTCTTTTTTTGAATGCCAGGACTATGGCAACAGTATAATCCATATTTTTCTCACTCCCTCCTCCATTTATCATCTAGTTCTTCAACTTTCTCTCTCTCTCTCTCTCTCTCTCTCTCTCTCTCTCTCTCTCTCTCTCTCTCTCCCCCTCCCTCCCTCCCTCCCTCTTTCTTTCTTTCTTTCTTTCTTTCTTTCTTTCTTTCTTTCTTTCTTTCTTTCTTTCTTTCTTTCTTTCTTTCTTTCTTTCTTTCTCTCTCTCTCTCTCTCTCTGTCTCTCTCTCTCACACACACACACCCCTGTCAGCCTTCATTCCCTCTCACTCCAGGCACTTTACTCACAAGGGGAAGTGAATCCAGCATTAGAGAAGTTCTGCAGGTAAACAGACTTGCATTTGAAGCTCCTGCAAACTTCCCCATGGCTGAATTTTCCCCCCTCCCCTCCCCCAGTGTTCTTTCCCTCTCACTCCAGGCACTTTACTCACAAGGGGAAGCAATACTTCTGGTGTCCATGAAGAATCCAGCCTTGGATCAGTTCTGCAGGTTAACAGACTGCTGCTCTGCCCACCGTCATGTGTTTTCAAGTGGCTGCTTGAAAATGCATGGTTAGGGCGGGGGAGCAGTCTTCCTTTAAACTGGGGCAGCGAGCATCGGGTGGGCGGGGCAAGTGAGTGAGCAGAAACTGGATGACCAAGTTGGGGGCGTGGCCAGCTAGATGTTGCTACCAGTTCGTTGACCCATGCCAAATTCTTGCTACCAGTTTGCCCGAGTAGGTGCGAACTGGCTGAATAGCACCTCTGCTTGTAGTTCTTTTTTTTTTAACTAACTTCTAACAACAGTAACTATTTCTATAGAGAACAATGGAGGCACATGAGATGGAAAAGAGAACCAACCCATCAACCCTGTTGAAGCACCAGTTTCTATCCTCCCCTCTCCTAGCTTGTTCTTATTTAAAAAATAATATTTAACTGTAAGAATATGTGACTGAAGGTGGAATCTTTTTTTGCACTTTACTTTCTTTTTTATTCTTATTTCATCTTTTATACCTTCACCACCCCCATAATTGTATACATTCTCCTGTGAGACCCTATATGAAAGAAAAGCAGGATAAAAATGTCATAAATAAATATTGGAAAATTGATTTTGAGAAATAGTATTAAACCAGCATGCAAACTCAAAAACTTTAGTGGAATTCACATTTATTTTCAGAACTGAAGATGTTAATAACATATGGTCAGGAAGTAGATAATTACTCTAAATTTGCTTTATTGCCCTAGATCCAGATGTCATATTCAGAGCAGATCCATTGGAATCAGTCAAGCTGTGTCACTAATTTCTATATGTCTTTTCTAAACACAATTGAGTTATTGGATAGTAGATAGCTTTATAAGACTGCTGGAAAGAGAAATAGCAATAGCACTTAGACTTATATACTGCTTTACAGTGCTTTACAGCCCTCTCTAAGCAGTTTACAGGGTCAGCATATTGCCCTCAACAATTTTGGTCCTCATTTTACCCACCTCAAAAGGATAGAAGGCTGAATCGACCTTGAGCCTGGTGTGATTTGAATTGCCAAATTGCAGCAAGCAATCAGCAGAAATAACCTATGTCAGCCATGGAAGCCATATTGTCTTAGAAGCTTCGAGGCTGTCACAGTTAGTGACTGGGAATTTGGGAGGGGGCAATTCTTAATGAATAGTAGATTAGACTCAATAACATTCTTCTCCCAAGTCAAGGACAAGTCAGCCTGGGAGTGGGTGAAGGAATGGCTTCTGATAGAATGATGTTTGATTGGACCATGTGATGGACTGATAGGTGCAGGGGATGGATCTTTGATTTTCACTTGGGGAAGGGAAAACCCAGAACTCTCAGATTTGGGTTTTCCCAGATGTGCCAACATGACTTCTTTAATAAATTCTCACTTGGATGGAATTTGTTTCTGAGTGCTGAATGGAAATGGGGAGTTTCATTGGAATGTTGACAGCCTACAGTACTACATTCTAACCACGTGTGCCACTGTGGCTCATAAATACTAAAGTTAGGAGTGTAATTTCAGTAAGAAAATATTCTTGAGGCTTGTGTGAAAGAAAAAATGAATGCAAGCTTTATTTGTGAAAAAGCATGCTAATAGGGAAGCCAGAGATATGTAAACCTTTCTACAACAAAGAACCAGCATTATGCTCCCCGTTAAGTAAAAAAATAGGACAGATGAATCTCTGAACTGCACAGGACAAAGAGGAATGAACTCATACGTGAAGGAAATGAAAAAAGCCTTGAGAAGAGCATTCTAACTAAGAGAAGATACCTTCCACAGAGGCATGCAAAGTCAGTCTTTCAGGCAAGGAAAGCTATAAAAGGGCAAAGTCCTTCTGCTAATTGTTTCTTTATTAATTGCCTCTACTGGTCGATAAGTTTATTGGAGTATATAGCTGGTGCATGCAAAGTTGAATTCCAGGATGACTTGAAACCTAACCCATGCATGTACAGTTAATAGATATAATTAGCAAACTCCCTAACCATTTAAATGAAAGTTTATGCCATATTAAAACTGTCAATATGGCTACGTCCCCTAACACCTTTTGAAACAATTCTAATTTGCCAGGAGTTCCAAATGAATAAGCTGATTTCAAGTGCTGTAGCTAGTATATTGTTAAATTAATCTGTTTCTTCACGTTTCCACAGAAAACATTAATGTGTCCCCAGTTCTGTAATTTCATATTGTGATGTAGGTAATGATACTTGTAACATGATTTACTTAATTGTGAAATGAGACTCTTAAGTGTATTCAGTTTAGAGATTTATTTTTTTCCACCCTAATTTCATACCCATTCTTTTCCCAGTGTCTGAATGAATCTCTTTGATATAATGAACAGCCGTGCAGAACGAGCAAAGCTTCTCCTGCAAAATAAGGAAATGATCTGGATTCAATCTCATTCAGCAAAGATTTCCACTGAGATCACTCCAGCTGTTTTCATGAGAATTTGAAATAAACAGCCCTTGCTTGCATGCTGAGGGGGATGCAAAATAACAGTTCCACTAAGGCAGAATTGATATTTTTAAAGCCATAGCATTTTAGTTTTCTGAGCTAATCCACTGTTCAGATATCCACTGTTCAGATATCTATTTTCTGAGCTAATCCACTGTTCAGATATTTCCAATCCATATTTATAAAATCATAAGAAAAGCTCATTAAAAATATCAAGATACCCTTGATTTGGATACCCCATTCATCAATCTACATTGAAAATAATCCGGGACAGGATAAGAAATGCTCAGGTTAAATTTTGTCAGTTCATTTCTGGCAGTATCATTGGATTGCAAAGCTTGATCATTTCAAATGCACTGATGCATAGCTGGAGCCTTCCTCCAGGCTGGTAACTCCAGATGTCTCAACCTGAAATTCTGATAATTTATAGGGATTATAATATTAAAGCCCTGAGATAAGTTTATCAGACTTGGTCAGTATCATGGCAACCACATCCACTAGCTCTGATCATGCTCTCATCCACATGTTAATGACCTTTGTGTTTTGCAATAAAAAGAGATTTTTTAAAAACTGCAAAGAGTTAAAACCATGGCTTTCTGTTAGAGTCTGGATTGAAATGATCATATTATTGACACAATTGTATCATTTCTTTTTTCACTTTTTCTTCCTTTACCCTTTTTATTTTGCCTGTCGCTGAAAATGGGTATCGTGACAACTGTACCTTGAACAATATCTCAGATTGATAGTTGCTATCTTGAGTTTAAGAAAGGACAGTTGCCATGATAATGAAATACATGGAACTAAAATTGAATGATTTTTTTTTTGAAAGTTCAGAAAAACAAACAGAAAGACACTCAGAAAACTTAATTGGATCAAGTTTATCTTTGTTTCATTTAGTAATCATCCAGTGCTCATCTGGATTTTTGCTCCAAGTAGGGTGGCTCTGGTATCAAGTGAAAAGAGAATGGGAGAATGGTTTCAAATTATACTATATGTGACTATGAAAATAGGATATCACTGAAGTCAATTGGTGGTAAATACAATTACAAGAAAATCATGCTTGATTATAAAGATAAGTATTTTTGTTAGACAACCTAAGCTGCAAGGCAGACTTATATAGCGATATAGTAACTAAGTAAAAACATGGTGTGTTGGAACGATTATTAACATTGATAATTTTAATGATGTGTACATAGAATATTAGTGAGTAATTAGAGTAGAGACTTTAGGGTCATTACATCTTCAACTGAATAAGTGCTGCTGATGATTAAAAAAAACAGACTTTAGTGATTATTGGGAGAGAGAAGTTGCAATATGATGTATTTATAAATCTCTAAGTTGTCGCATAGCAACCACATTTGTAGAATATTATGTCCTGTTCTTATTGCTGCATTTAGAAAAGCAAAGCACAGAGTTGAAAAAAACTTGAAAAGTTTGTTCAAATGATGTAGAAGTGGAATATTACTTCAAAAGTTTTTTGTTTTCTGCAGAAAAGAGAATGCTGGAGAACAGATATGAGGCTGTTTTGCCATAATTTTAGGCAGTAATCAATCCCTCTAAAATTTGGGTTAACATGACTAGGAAC
This sequence comes from Notechis scutatus, assembly GCF_049901735.1. Lineage (NCBI taxonomy): Eukaryota > Metazoa > Chordata > Lepidosauria > Squamata > Elapidae > Notechis > Notechis scutatus. The sequence continues at coordinate 254,194,140 of NC_142009.1, read as the reverse complement.
TAAATCTTGATTATAATGCTGCAGTGTCAGAAAGTCTACAGTGTTTGTTTAAGAAAGAGTATCAGATTTTATATCTAGTTTGCTTTGAATTCACTATGCTCATCTCCAATTTTCTTACTTTACAGAGAAGGCTTAGTTTTTCCTTTTTTCAGATGTCCAAGGTTTGTCCTTTGAAGTCAGCTTCTCATTATTTGCATTCATGACCTTCTGATCCATTCATAGAACTATGGCCCCAGGTACAATTAAGTCCAACATTATTCATGACCAAAGTTCTGGGAGAAATAAGATGAGCTTTAACACTCCTACCCCACAGACTGTCTTTTTTCCTTAATGTTTTCAAATAAACAACAAATTCAAACAAATTGCAAATACATAGCAATACTCTCTTTTGTGAAAAGAGTACTCTGGATGTGAACCTTGCTTTCAAGATTATGCCTATTATGAAGAAGAAGGAAAAGAATCTATGGAGATACTCAGTCATCCAGGTCATGGTTGTACCAAAGGTGATTTTTGAAAAGGCACCTGAACTTTGTTTTTCCTTGAAGATGTTTTGTTCCTCATCCAACAAGCTTCTTCAGTTCTGACTGCATGGTGGAGGATGGAAGGATTTATATTTCTTTCAGTCATCTGATCATTAACACTCTTTCTGAGAGCCATTGAGACCACTTGGAGATTTATCTGCACCCTTAGGGTCACCTGAATCGTACAAATGGGTGTGGAACCTTCTTGGAACTGCTGAAAGGACTGTATTGTGAACAAGAGATAGGCAGTATCATAACCATCTTCCTCTGTTGAGAGCGAGAGCGAGCTGTACATAGATAGCCATTCTTCAAACCAGTGATCCTCTCTGTACAGAATGTGGACTTTGCTATATTCAAGAGTGAGCTTTGTCAAGTGGCCTCAACAACTCCCAGAAAGAGTGCTAATGACCAGATGACTGCAAAGAATATATATCCTTCCATCCTCCACCATTCAGCCAGAACTTAAAAAGCTTTTGGATGAGAAGCAAAATATCTTCAAGGAAAAATAAGTCCACCTGCCTTTTGAAAAAGCACTTTTGGGACAAGAAGGGAAAGGTATTTTTTTCTTTTCTTGTCAGAATGCTAAGGTTCCAGGTTACCTAGTGAAATTTCTTGTTAATTAAATCAACCTGAACAAATATAACACTACTTCTTATAGTTCAATTTATGGAATGCTCTGATTAGTGTTTATTAGCTATGATACATAAATGGTGCCAGAGTCAGAAGGTCTATATGACTGAGTATCATTCAAATGAGTAAGTTTATTTACACCATTCTAGATTTGTGGCAGTCAAAGGTTTGTGGCTATTGACAAAAACTTTGTGTTAGAAAGATTTTGAATTAGATGTCCTTTCATTATTTTTTTCATGTTCTGGGGGTTGTAAAAAAAAAAGTTCACTGGTGTGTTTTGTTTCTTGCTCCTTTTTTGGAAGATTTAAAAGACATCTAAGAAGATCTTCTCTCCAGAAGAAGCCATTTTAAAGAAATATAATTTTGACTGTAGAAGCATTGAGTAGAGGCATAGGCTTAAAGTGTTATGGGTGGGATTTACTGCTGTCAGGGACAAAATAATGTTTCCTTCCTGTCCAGATAGAGAAAAGAAGAAGCCAGATTAAAAACTTAGGAAAGACTATGTAGGTTTCACCAAAACAATTCTCCAATGAAGCATATTGTGTGCATGTTTCTGCTCTGAAAATTAGTTCACAAAAAATCAGGAAAGTGTAGAAAATTAACTCTGGTAGGTACATTAATTCAGGAAGTGCAGATTAGGTCAGCTCACATTACAATGTGAAACAGGCCATGCTCTCTGATTTCTCTTTACAGATGATATTTTACTATACGCACAGACTTATATTTCCTTCCATTAAAACTACTGTTATTTTGACTGTTTTCACTATGTGATCGTTGGCCATGTATGAAAGAAGATGTATTTTTGTCCCAAGAATCTAACTCAAGAAAAGCAGTAGAGGAAAGAAAAAAATAAGAGAGTGACTGTGAATTCCAATGATGAAAGAACTGGAATGATGTCTACAGTCTCCCTTTAAATCAAATCACCAAAAATAATTCTAAATGGCCACCAATTGAGGAGAACAAAGGAGACTCACGGAGAATTGATAGTTTCCACATAAATCACCCAGCTCCATTTAAACAACCCAGCTGATTAGTCAGCCTGAATTTAAATTCCCACTCAGCTGATTGGACAACCTCCACTAAACCCCCAACCAAATCTCATCCTTTCCAAACTCCAAAGTAGATGATTGGTGAGCTCATTCAAATCTTCTCCATTCAAATCTATCAAACAGCAACGCTTCATCTTTAAAACAAAAACAAAACAAAACCAAAACCAAAAATGTGGCTTTAAGGAAAAACAAAAGAACTTTACACCACAAACCTCCAATACTATACTACCTCCACTCTTTCAGTACCTCAAGACCAAATATTTATAGATAATGCTTTGTCTATAATAATTGATTTATCATATAATAGTATAATAATTGTTAAATGACCACTAATTTACTGATTTATTGAACTGATAGAGATTTAATACTGTATCATTGATTATCTAGTCTATTGATTGATTGATTGATTCTTAGTAATAAGTTGATTGATTGATTTTTAGTAATAAGTAGCCTTACTTTTGATTTGTTCTCTAACTTATCAATTAACATTTGTTAATTACCAACATTCATTAAGTAACTGTTTACATTAATTAGCTATTGTAATTGTTTAGTGTACTATTGTCATTGACCATGCCAGCCAGAAACTCCAGAAACTCCAAATCCTCCACTACCAAACAACAACAACAAAATAATATCTCTACCAATGAATCCCCAGACTCCTGTACATGCTTCAGATATCTTAAAACCATCAATGAAAGCGAAAATAACATCAAATGCTACCTATGTGACAATCAAGCCCACCTTGCCCGCTTAAACTTAAACAAAAACCTAGCTGATCTCCTAAAAGCATCAGATACTTTCCCTTGTCTATGTCCATCATGTTTTCCTAAGCTAAACAAACCAAGTACCCTGCCTGACAGAGTTGATAGCATAGAATCACTCATTCACTCAATAGAAAAATGCTTAGCAACATGTTTTGAAACAATTATACAAGAAAGGCTAATTTCTCTTGAAAAAAAAAAATACAGCACTGATAAGCAACTTACCTATCAGCCCAAAATCAAATCCCAACCCAACAACCACTTCCACAACTGCTACCTCAACTACAATCACAACTACAACCAAAAATAATCATCAAACCACAATCACAAATAATTACTATCCCATCAAATAAGTCCACAAACGATATCTCCTTACTCATCAGAGACACCATTGAACATGATAAGAAATGTCCAAATGCCATCTTATTTCGTCTTGAAGACACCAAAGAATCAGATGACATCACCAAATTTTGTAATATCATAAGCACCTCAAATACAACAAATATCTCTCCTGAAGATATCATTGAAGTTACCAGAGATGACCCTGACTCCAAATACAATGATGGCTCAGTGGCCCCAAAATTTTGTAGAGTTGTTTGCAAAAATGAGTCCAGCAAACGCATATTCATTCATATCATAAACGCCATTGCAAAAACCAATCCCAATCACAAAAAACTTTGCTCAAGACCAGACTTATCCATACTGCAAAGAATCTGCTCCCGTGAACTCCGCAAGGAACTCAAAAGACATCTAGACAATGGAGAGAAGGATCTCTACATTGACTACCACGCTGATTGCATCAAAAGTAAGTCACACAACCCACAACTCCACATCCAACCCTACCTCATCCAACCCACCATCACTCAAAACTAGGCACACACACCCAAACTACCTCAATTCCAACTACAACTGGCCTTGAATGCAAGCTACTCAATGCAAGAAGCCTTGTGAATAAAATACCTGAATTTTTCCTCTTACTAAATATGGCTAAATTCAACATCATATTTGTCTGTGACACATGGCTCAATGCATCTCTCCCTGACGCCATTACCACAGTAAGAGACTATCATGTTTACCAATCAGATCGTGAAATCTGTAGAGGAGGTGGTGTTGCTATCTTCTATAAAAAGTCCTTACATCTAAAAAAACAACTAAGTTACCCAGGAGCTTGCTATTCCTGAGACCATCGTCTGTGAACTGTCCTTAAATATCACATTTCAGTTCTTACTATGTTACAGAGCCCCTGATTATGACATCGACCATGTAAGCAAGCTAAATTCACTACTAACATGGGCAACATCCTGCCACACACTTTCATCTTTCTTGGTGACTTCCATCTATCTCACATTAACTGGACCCTAAACAAATGTAAAACTGAACCCATACATGCAACCTTTTACAATGCTGTAACAAACCTGGGACTGGAACAAGTAGTAACCAACAACACTAGACTTAACAACTGCCTCGATCTCATCTTCTGAAATAGTTTGAATTCAATTTACGGAATACAAATTAAAGAACCCTTTTCCAACAGTGCCCACAGCATGATTGACTTTTGTCTCAACATACGTCCACACAAAAATCAACATAACAATGTGATCCCCAATTATAACTTTGAAAAAGGCAACTATGATCTTATAGACAATGATCTCTCATCCCTTGATTGGCAATTTATATTCACTGGATGCAATACTGTTGAAGACCATTACAACATATTTTTACTTGAAGTCAAAAGAGTCATCAAACTATATGTACCAATAACAACTCCAAAAACCAGAAAAAACAGATTACCCATAACAATAAGGAAGCTTCAATCCAAAAAGAGATCACTTTGGCAGAAAAACAAATCTTGTCATGTTGCCAACTTCAAAAGCCGATACAAAAATTTATGCCACCAGATAAAGACTGAATGCACCAATTATCACATTAAACAGGAGGAAAACCTTCTACGCACCAATTCCACCCGTGCTTTCTACAATTTTGTAAACAACAAACTAAAAGACTCAAGGTCCATCCCACCCCTGAAAGGACCTAATGGTAAAGACTGCAACGACAATACTATTAAAGCCAACCTCTTTAACACATTCTTTGGCTCAGTATTTGTAAACAGCAATGGATCATGCCCAGTATTTCCTAGTCAAACCACAGACAACTACAATGATCTAATACATATCGATTTTACAGTAGACAATGTTGAAAAAGCACTACTCAATCTAAAACCATCTCTATCTATTGGACCGGACGGAATATGTGCCTACTTCTTAAAAAGGCTATCCACTGCCATAGCCGAACCTCGAAGCATAATCTTTGAAAAATCTTTCAGGACCAGCTCCTTGCCAAAACTATGGTCACAAGCCATGGTTATCCACATCTTCAAAAAGGGAGAGCCCACCCTAGTTGAAAATTACAGACCAATCTCTTTATGCTGCATCACCTGTAAAGTCATGGAATCAATTATTAACCAATCCATTATCCTCCACTTAGAGACAAACAACCTACTCTCTAATAAACAATTTGGTTTCAGAAAAAAACTATCCTGTAATCTGCAACTCTTACACTGCAAAAACATATGGACTACACAACTCGATCAGGGCAAAGCAATAGATGCAGTCTACATAGACTTCTGTAGGGCCTTTGATTCAGTGGTACATGACAAACTACTCCTAAAACTAAAATCTTATGGTTTCTCTGGACACCTGCATAACTGGATAGAAGCATTCCTGTAAAACAGACAACAAATGGTCAAAATTGGGAGCATCCTATCAAATTATGTACCTGTCAACAGTGGTGTCCCCCAAGGCAGTGTTCTAGGACCAACTCTCTTCATACTCTACATAAATGACGTCTGTGATCATATTAAGAACAACTGCGTTCTCTTCACTGACGATGTAAAGCTATTTAACACCACAGACAATACTGCTACCCTTCAAAAAGACCTTGATTATGTATCAGAATAGTCAAACAAATGGCAACTTCAAATCTCAACAAATAAATGCTCTGTCCTACCTATTTGCAAAAAAAAAAAATCAGAAAATAAAATACAGGCAGAATAGTCAAGACCTTGTTGATGATCCAAACTCTGTCAAGGATCTTGGAGTACTCATCTCTAATGATCTAAGTGCTAGAGCCCACTGTAACTACATAGCCAAAAAGCCATTAAGAGTTGTTAACTTAATCTTCCATAGGTTTTTCTCTGGTAATATTACACTACTAACTAGAGCATACAAAACATTTGCTAGACCAATACTCGAATACAGCTCATCAGTCTGGAACCCACATTACGTATCTGATATTAACGCAGTTGAGAAAGTCCAGAAATATTTCACAAGAAGAGTTCTCCACTCCTCTACTCATTGCAGAATACCTTATGCCACCAGACTTGAAATTCTAGACCTAGAAAACCTAGAACTACGCCGCCTTCAGTCCGATCTAAGTATAGTATATAAAATTATACATTGCAATGTCCACCTGTCAATGAATACTTCAGCTTCAACCATAACAATACAAGAGCAAACAACGGGTACAAACTCAAGGTAAATCGCACCAAACTTGATTGCAGGAAATATGACTTCAGCAACAGAGTGGTCAATGTCTGGAATACTCTACATGACTCTGTGGTTTCTTCCCCAAACCCCAAAAACTTTAACCTTAGACTTTCTACTATTGACCTCACCCCTTTCCTAAGAGGTCTGTAGGGAGGCGTGCATAAGCGCACCAACATGCCTACCGTCCCTGTCCTATTGTTTCTTTTATTTTTCTTATATGTATCCATGTATTCATAACTATGTTTTTAATTATACCTATTATCTTGTAAGCAATTGACAAACCTAATAAAATAAATAAAGTTAAAGCATTGCAGTGTCACTTATATATAATAGATCAGGGGCTAGGTAGATTGATTGATTTACTAATATTTTTATACCTCTCTGCATCATATATCTTATAGCTTTAAAGATATAAGCTATATGACAGTATACAACATAAGAAAATTAATCAATTAAATATACAAATTGCTCTATATATGATATATGTTTATTCTATCTTTATATCCCATCTTTCTCAGAGAAATTCCAAGTAGCTTATTGGGATCATCGTTAATTTATTTTGTGTTTTAAGAAAGTGACTGCAAATGACCCGTTGAACTGGATATTTGAATAATGTTATGCAAGGACATCTATGGAAATTCTCAAGCTTCTTCAAGCAAAAACAAGAAGTCCAGTTGCCTTTTGAAAAAGCACCTTTGGGTATTGCAAGGGCAGTTCAGAAAGGATCAGCAAACATTTTCTTAAGAAAAAAACAAAACTACACATCCTATTTAAAAACTGCATTCCACAGCAGATTTGAAATGGCAACCATCAAAACTTCACAGAAGAAGGTTGAATCTTACTAAAAATTAGCATAATAAAAATAAATCAAAGGAAAATGTTAGTGAAAGGGAAGATAGTGGTCATTGAGAAATAACATTCAATGAGAACACACTGCTTAAATAATAAAATGCGTTGACATAATACAATAAATACATGAAACCATTTGTAATGAACCACCAAGGGGAAAGCAACAGCAACTGGAAAATGACATGAAGGAGGCAGGAACAAAAACTGGAGAAATAACGTTCAATTAAAAAATAAATCTTTAAGTGGTATTGAGGGAAAAGCAGGAAACAGTCCCAAGAGGCTAGCATGCTTTAGAGAAGACAGCAAGTGCAATATATGCTCTGCACAGACCTTTTTCTTTGTCAGAGACAAAGCAGAGAATAGGGAGCTTTTAACAGTTTGGCTTAAGATAGAGGTGAAATGTGTGTGGAAAACTAGCCTGTATGTACTGGATAAATAGAGTACAGAAGAGACAGGAAAAAAAGAAAGAAAGAAAGAAAGAAAGAAAGAAAGAAAGAAAGAAAGAAAGAAAGAAAGAAAGAAAGAAAGAAAGAAAGAAAGAAAGAAAGAAAGAAAGAAAGAAAGAAAGAAAGAAAGAGAGAGGGAGGAGAGAGAGAGAGAGAGAGAGAAGAGAGAGAGAAAGTTGAAGAACTAGATGATAAATGGAGGAGGGAGTGAGGAAAATATGGATTATACTGTTGCCATAGTCCTGGCATTCAAAATAATAGTGGTAGAAAGAACTTTAAGAAGTTTCTGGAAAGAGGGGGTAGAACGTAGGAGATACCTACAAATTTATACTTGCTCAGAGTGCTCAGCAGCTCCCTGAAGCCATTGTTCCCTTGGAGTTGGGTGCTGATACCAGTTTAGAGAGTGGGCATTGAAACACAATTCTTTACCTGGACTGGATTGGTTGATCAGGTAAAACTGTATGGTTCTTCCAGGTTGTGAAAGCCAAATCAGTAGGAGATGATGCTGTAAGAATTCAAGAAGTCTGTCCTTTAGAATTCTATGGGGGCAATGTTTGAAACCCAAGAGTTTACTTGAGTTAAGGGAATAAATCCAACTCTGATTCCAACAGGTGTCTGTCTGCATCTTAGTTGGGTTCAAGTCCAGTCTTCAAAGAAGACTTGTTCTTAGGTCAACTCATGAAGCATTCCTGACCTGCTCTCGAGTTGACATAGGTGTTAGGAATGTAAGTCAGCAAACAGCTATTTGGGTTGGAAATATATAAACCAGGATAGACATTTTAATACTGTATCTTTAAGAATGCAAAAAAACTGTAATTGGGTGTGGTTTCTCAAACAGCCATAAGATGGAGCCAGAAACCTGGGCTGTCTTAGTCTTAGTCTCAGAAGAAGTCTCAGTGAGTCTCTATTTCCTTCTGTTGGAGAATATTGCCGTTCTTTCTAATTGACTGATATTACTGGATTTGATGTAAGTCTGATACTGAACTGTTTTTGACACTGGACTTAGTTATTGGATTATCCCTGGATTGAATCTGACTGATCTTACCTGATCTTACCTTTGGACTGCTTGTTTTGAACTTTGCTTAAACCTTTCTGGAAGTAAAAACCTACATTTACTGTACAGTGTATCTGTGTGCTGTGTGTGTATTACTCAAACACTTCTCTCAATACGTCTCCCTTATGAGCTCATTCTCCTAACAGGGAATTACCTCAACAATAGGCAAGGGCGATGGGGAATTGAACTTCACAGCTGCATCGAGGAACTTACATTTCAGTCAAAACAAAGTACATTTCAGTTAGTAACATCAAGGTCATCTCCATGAAGATCAACAGTGGCCGGAGGGAGTGACTCCTACAATCTGCGAAATTGCTTCATTGGGGAATGTGACTGATGACACATCTTGGGGGGAGGGGAAACAGGCCAAAGCGTGAATTAAGTGACATCAGAGTTAGCGTCATTTAGTCTGTGCCAACATGATAAATAAATAACTGGATTTCTTTTGAAGTTTGGCTTGAGGCTCATGTTTTAATTAGGGCATCGGTCAGAACCCTGACTGGGAATTGAACCCAGGCCACAACGGTGAGAGCGCTGAATCCTAACCACTGTGCAAAGAGAAGATAGGCTTCCAATCTTCTTTACATTCATCATCTCTCCTCACTTTTTAAGATTACATCATAATTCCCTTTGCCCATATTTTAACCTTTCTAATAATCAAATCTGTAAGTGGCCACTTCATTTTTTTCTAATTTTCAACAAAAAGGGTTAAGGGTTTTCATTCTCTAATAAATTATTTGTTATCTTTTTCCTGCTCAAGCAAGTTAATGTTGCCTCTTGTGTAAATTTTGTAAACTTCAACTTTCATTTCTGCATTGTGGATATTTTGGAATCTTTCCATTTTTGTGCATATTGTGGTCTCACTGCTGTTACCATATACAAAAGTAGTTTTCCATGAGTCCTTCCAAGATTAATTTCTGGAGCACTTTACAAATATGTGGAGTAAAGGATTAGGAACAATGGACTTCATGAGCTCATTGAAGAGAGTCCTTGGGCAAAATAAATTTTATAAGGAATAAATTAACCAAATATGAATTTGGCAAGTGTAGGAAGTGATAATTCACCTCCTTTTTTCTTTTAAGAGAAACAGCTTTGTACCGTTCAAAGTCTTCTCACCTTTGACTGAAAAAAAAAAAAACATTTCCAGAGAATATGAACCATGTTATATAATTCACTGTGTTCTAGTTTGGTAAGGGTTTTAAAAGATGAAAAGAGTCACATTGAAAATACATATATTTAATCAGGAAGAGAGCTACTTTAGAGTCACAATACCACTGAGAAAGAAAAACAAGAAATCCAAGAAGAAACCAGCATGGCTGCACAAATGTCTCTCTGGCAAATTGAAAGAAAAAAAGGACAAGTCCAAAAAATGGAAAGAAGGATATACAACTAAGGCAGAATATCAGCAGATAGCCAGAATCTGCAAAGATGAAGTCAGGATAGCAAAGGCTCAGAACGAACGAAGACTTGCAACAAAAGTCTAAGATAATAAAAAAGGTTTCTTCCAACATATAAATAACAAGAAAAAAAATCAAGGAAACAGTTGGTCCACTAAAGAAAGAAGATGGCAAGGAAGTAACAGGCAACAGAGAGAAAGCAGAACTGCTTAACTCATTCTTTGCATCTGTCTTCACAAAAAAAGAAAAAGAAAAAAGAAACAAATCACCAGGGCCTGATGGATTACATCCCAGAGTTTTAAAGGAGCTGGCAGAGGTCATCTCAAAACCACTGTACCATATCTTTCAAAAATCCTGGCGCACCGGGGAACTACCAGAGGACTGGAAATAGCTGATGTGGTTCCATCTTCAAAAAGGGGAAAAAAACCAGACCCAGTAAACTATAGACCAATCACCAACATCAATACCCGGGAAGATACTGGATAATAAAAAAAAAAACAGATCTGCCAACATCTAGAAACAAGTAAAGTAATAACTAGCAGTCAGCATGGGTTTATTAAGAACAGATCATGCCAAACCAATCTTATTTTATTCTTCAACACAGTGACTAAATTAGTAGACCATCAAAATACTGTGGACATAATATATTTAGATTTAAGCAAGGCATTCAACAAAGTAGACCACAACCTACTTCTTAATAAGCTAGAAAAAAGTGGAATAGATAGCACCACCACAAGATGGACTCACAACTGGCTGGCAAACTGTACTCAATGAGTAGTCCTTAACGGGTCTAAGTCTACATGAACGGAAGTAAGCAGTGGGGTGCCACAAGGTTCAGTCTTAGGTCCAGTACTCTTCAATATCTTCATTAACGACTTAGATGAGGGAATAGAAAGGGAACTTACCAAATTTGCAGATGATACTAAGCTGGTAGGAATAGCTAACATCCAAGAAGATAGGCTCAAGATCCAGATGGATCTTGACAGACTAGAACACTGGGCCGTATCTAACAAAATGAAATTCAATGTAGAGAAAAGTAAAGTCCTACACTTAGGCAAGAAAAACCAAAAGTACACATATAGACTGGGTGAAACCAGGCTCAATAGCAGTAACTGTGGGAGGGATCTTGGAGTCTTAGTGGACAACCAGCTAAAAATGAGCCAGCAGTCTGCAGCAGCAGCCAAAAAAGCTGATGCAATCCTAAATTGTATTAACAGAGGGATACAATCAAGATCAAGATACCACTCTATAAAGCCTTAGTAAGACCACACCTAGAGTACTGCATCCAGTTTTGGTCACCACATTATAAAAAAGATGTTGAGACTCTAGAAAAAATACAGAGAAGAGCAACCAGGATGATTTGGGGACTGGAGACTAAAACATACAACAAACGGTTTCAGGAACTGGGCTTGGCTAGTCTAGTAAAGAGAAGGACCAGGGGAGACATGATAGAGGTCTTCCAATATTTGAGGGGCTGCCACAGGAAGGAAGGGGTCAAGCTATTTTCTAAAGCTCCTATAGGCCAGACAAGGAATAATGGATGGAAACCGAAGAAGGAGGGATTTAACCTGGAAATAAGGAGAAACTTTCTGACAGTGAGAACAATCAACCAATGGAACAGCTTGCCCTCGGAAGTTGTGGGAGCGCCATAACTTGAGACTTTCAAGAAGAGATTGGACTGCCATTTGTCAGAAATGATGTAGGATCTCCCGCTTGTGCAGGGGGGTTGGACTAGATGACCTCCAAGGTCCCTTCCAACTCTGATTATCTGTATCTGTATAATAATTATTAAAAAAATATTTGTTTATCCAACCCCAACACTGGAATATGAACCATCATATACAGGAGCTCATTGGGACAAAATTGCCTCGAGAAATCTCTTTAAATGTCATATAATGCCTACCACCCTTTTTGGAGAGGCCTTTAAAAAAACCCACACCCTTCAGTGATTCTTAAATCGTACATTCTGTCCCCAGATTAGAAATAAACTTGAGTTGCTATTATCTCTTTTTTTCCACCTCATTCCCTATTTATAGTCAAAACTGCAAAGCACTGCTCTAGCTGCTATTACTTCCTAGTTAAAGCAGCCAGCCATTCATACAACTTTTTCTTCCTTAATGTTGCTAGTTCTTCTATGTCAGGAGTGAATTACATTAGCAGGAATATAATCTCACTGTAAGGCTCCACAAGCACCTGCCATTAAGATTAATTGGTGTTACATGCTCCAATTGCAATAATGAAATAATGAACATTCCTAACACGAATCCATTTACACATGTTTGAGAGAAAGGATAAGGCACAGCCAAATGTGTCCAGGGAAGATTACATAATACACATGTATGTTTAAAAAATTAGATTGTCTGGACTCACAGCTACTACTCCAAGACCAGGTGACAGCAATGGCCAGGAAGGCCTTTCCACAGATTGATCTTATGTAAAGAATCTACAAAAAGCTCACTAAGCACTAAGAAGTTGTTGAAATTGTATTAGCCCAGGCTATGGTCAGCAACAAAGGCAATGATCTGGATTTGCGTGCCAATATACCAGTCAGCATTCAGAGCTTAACTCTCGTTATCCAAGTTCAGAGTCTGGGGACTTTCTTTAAGTAAATACTATCTCTAACAGCACAAGTGATTCCAGTGGGCCCTTGTGCTTGCCGAAAGATCAAGATGACAAATAGCTTCTGATTTTCCCTTGAAAAAGTAGGTCTAGCCTTTATTGTGCATTTGGTTTTTGTCTCTAAAATAGACTGTTATGTTACTTTCCTCTAGAGGCAGCTTTTGAAGATCAGATTGGAAGCTCTGGAATTTCATTCTTTGTAGATGCAATTACAATTCAGTTGTAGAATGCAAGGCTATTATTAAGAAGTAGGTTGTGGTCTACTTTGTTGAATGCCTTGCTTAAATCTAAATCACACCGGCCAGATAATCAAAATATTCTGGCTTTATTTAAGCAAGTTTTAGAAACCTGGCTGTACCCCAGTTCAGGATTAGCCTTGTTTAAATTCTTTCATGCAGATAATAGGTTGGAATAGCTTTCTACCAGCTGAAGGATGCTTAGATAGCTTTGTAGCTTGGCATGGAGAAAAGCCCAACAATGTCTTAATTTAAAAAATGCCTTAGTAATTTCTGTTTTTACAATGTTGTACATACATTTAAAAAAAACTTTACTCATATTTCTGAATGATAAATTAAGTTAACCTATGGCTCCTACTCTTTTGAAATATATAATGGTATTATCATATTACAATAATATGAGATTTTACACAGATTCACTTAATCAGGCATAATAAATACATTAGGATAAAGTCACAAACTGTTTTGCATTTTTGAAATATATATTTTCTTTTTGAAAGAAATGATGGGACATGAATAAATTATTAATTTGCATGGAGAATATAATAAATCAATAGAAGTAAAAATATATGATCTCTGTTAAATATTAGAAATCAATTATTTTAGCATCAAACAGTAGTGCCTAAATTTATGAGTGAAAAGACATTTCAGGCAAATTGAAAAAGAGGAAATAGATTCTGTATAACAAGACATCTGAGGGCATATTAATTCTTTAAAAAAATCTTTTTGAAAAAACTCTCAACATTTATTGGCCATTTTTTCTCTTCAATAGAAAACCACAAGTAGAATTTATAACGTAGAAGGAGACAGTGGTGACATGTCAAATGTAATGGCTGTCTGAAGAAAAAGAAAACTTGAAGCCTGTGTTAAAAAAAAATATCAAATTTAAATTTCAAAGTAAAGTATTCTAAGAATATTGATTGTTAATACATGTTGGAATAATTAAATATCTGGGTAGATATACTGTACCTTATTTATGAAAACAGCTTTATGACTCCAATATGTATTATTTTTATGTATGCTGACATACATGCATCTCTTTAGCTCATATAATTTTGCCAACATAAATCATCTATTTTACCCTGCTTTCTGTTCTTTTAAAGAAAATGAACTATGGAAGCTTCCCATTTTAAGGTTGAATCAGGAATCTTCCCTTCCCTTTCCCCCTGTTTCCTTTATATAGCCATATGAGTCCATCTATATACCGTACACTCTGAATATGGAAATATTTTGTTTTTCTTTGCATTTTTGTGAATCCATATGGAAAAATAGGACACAAAAATATGGAATTTATGGAAATATCCATGCATTATGACTACCAAAAAACAAAATAAACAAAAACAAAAAACCCTCTACAGGAAAAAATAAGTTAATGAAGTGTTGTGAATCAATAAAAGTTACTAGCATAAATGCAAATCAGGGTTTGGAAACCTGCACACCTGATTGGTCCTTATACAACAACTAGGGATTGGTCCATAACTAGTCCCTGATTGGCCACTATTTTGACACTTCTCATTGGTTATAAGTTTGAACTTGTTGCACATGTCATTGGTTAATAAGGTAGCAGCTAACCCTATAAAAGGGTTGCTGTTGCCCATAGCCTTGCTCTGTTCTGTTCTATTTACTATTATTAAAGAGTTGAAGTCACTGGTCAGATGTCTGGTCTCCATTATTCTCCAACATAACATGAAGTATTTCTAATTCTTAATTCCTAAAGGCTGCATTTATATATGTGTGCATGTGTGTGTGTGTACACACTTAAGCTAAGCTAATGAGTAACATAAATATATGGAGTTTTTATATACAACTAAGTAAACAATCTCAACATATAGATGCAATGGAACTCCAGAAACAAGATAGCTATTTTTCACACCTTCCCCAGAAGAAAATCTTTCCCCAGTATTTTTTCCCCTCAACAAAGTATTTTACATGGGAAAAAATCCCATCTAACTCTTTCTCTCTCTCCACATGTAATCTTAATAATGTTTATCTCCTTGTCAGTGTTAATATTTATTAATTTTCACTGATCCATGTGAGAGTTAACATCATAATTTTCTACTAAGCCCCTTTTATAATTGGAATTTTGATCTTTAAAATAAAAATAAAAATCTGATTTGGGTTTCATATTTTTAGTATTCCAAGCATGAATTCTATATTTGTTTTACTGTACTATTTATTATCATGACATAATCTTACCATATGTTTAGTGTCTATTTTAGTACATCATCTATTTTTTACCCTTTCTTTCTGTCTAAGCATCTTTCCTACTTGGCATTCATTACAAGCAAGGAAATTGTCCCAGCATGTTAGCTTGGTGTTGCACACCACCTGGCTCTCTCCTGGAGTGTCCACAAAGATCCCTGTCCTGTAGGAAGGAAGGGGGCTTGCTCATTGATCAGCAGCATCCCATAGCCAGCCTACCTCACCAGTAGGCATTGAATTTTTTTTTCTCATTCTGTGTCACCATTCACCACTGTGAAGAGATTTCAACTTTCAGTCTTGTTTCCAAAGCAGCTGATTGCCAGTTACCTGCTGGGCTTCGCCACCAACTGATTGTGTGCAATGGTACGAGGGAGGGAGGGGAAAGGGCAAGGATAAACCCCTTCTATCTTCCTTTGTGCTATACAGCCTACAGGTTTCTGGGAAGTATAATCAGAAGGTGCTGTGGTGCTGAAGCAACCATTACTTTCCCAAATTTCATTCCCACGAGAGTCATGGGTCTTGGCATTCTACAAATGAGCCCATTATGAGTTGTGGTAGTGCAGTGGTTAGAATGCAGTATTCACTGCCAGGAATTCTATCCTTATTTGTTGTTTTTTTTATTGGTTTTTAAGATGAACATAGACAAACAAAACATAAAAACATCAAGCCATCTTCCATATATATATACATACAGTGTGCCGGTTGGTTTACAAATTGTTTTGTGCTTCCATTTCATAGTCTTCAATTACAATTACATTGTATATATTCTCATATTTTCTATCAAGTATTAAATACATTAATATCATTGTTAATCAATCATTTGACTATACTTTTATTTATTCATGTTTCACGAAATAATCATATTTTAGTTAATTTGTTTTATAACAGTTCATATTATCATCTCAAATCTATCCTACAATCATTTTGTAGATATAATAAGAAAAGAATAAAATCTTTATATATTTATTATTTTCTAAGAATCTACATATTTTATTACCATGTTTTATTGTCTAACCATTGATAAAATTGATCCCAAATTTTATAAAATTGTTTATCATCTTGTTCTCTGATTTCAAATGCCAATCTACTCATTTCAGCACATTCCAATATTTTCTTAATGATTTCCTCCTGTGATGGTATTTTCTCATTTTTCCAGTTTTTAGCAAATACAATCCTAGCCACTGTTAATACATTTACAATCACGTATTTCAATTCTTTACAATATATTTCAGGTAGAATTCCCAATAAAAATATCTCTGGTTTCAAATCTATATGCTTTTTTGTCATTTTTCCAACCACATGTGGATTTTAGTCCAATATTTTTTAGCATCCGCACAAGTCCACCACATATGGTAATATGAGCCAGATGTCTGATGACATTTCCAACATTTTTCAGATTTGTTCTTGAACATTCTTGCTATTCTTGTCGGGGGGAAATGCCACCTGTAAAACATATTATACAAATTTTCTTTATATGCTGTTGACATTGTCATTTTATAATTTTGAAACTACAATTTTTGCCATTTCTCTAAATCAATCCCATATCCAAAATTCTTCCCCCAAGCAACCATTGTTTCTTTAACTTGTTCTTCTTCTAGTTTAATTTCTAATAAGTATCCATACAATTTTTTAATCACCTCTTCATCAGTACCTGTCAAAATCTTATCTAAATCAGTTTATCGTAGAAACCTTCTGTTTTAGAGTCTTTATCATACCTTGAATGTATTTGCGTATATGAAAACCAATTCTTCTTTATACCTTGTTCCTCTAATTTTTGTATAGATTTAAATTCACCCTTTTCATTTAATATTTCACCATATCTAACTGTTTGTTCCTTTTTATATATTACAGGATAAGAAAATGCTTCAATAGTCAATAGCCAGACTGGAATTTTGAAATAACATTGTCTTTTAGTCTTCTCCCAGTTTAACCACAGAGACTCCCGTATATAATGTCTTCTAAAATACCCCTGTGTTTTAGAGGCATATGGAAAGGTGGATGGTTTGAAAATAAATAAAGATAAGACAAAGATTTTGACAAAGAATATGCTATCAAGACAAAAGGAAGAACTGGGCGATCTATTGAAAATTCAGGTCACGAATAAGATCAAGTACTTGGGGATACATTTGACAGCAAGATGTAGTACACTAAAAGAGAATAATTATATCAGACTTAAGCAACAGATAGCGCTAGTTTTGGTGAAATGGGAAAATTTACAACAGTCATTAATAAGGAGAATATCAACAATCAAGATGAATATATTACTCAAAATTTTATATTTGTTCCAAACAATTCCAATTAGGCTTGGAAAAGATTACTTTGAAGATTTAAATAAAATTGTGTTGAAATATATATGGCAAGGTAAGTGAGAATAAAGTTAAAACTTTGGCAAGATGCCAGAATAAGAGGAGGATTTGGTTTGCCTAATTGGGAGTTGTATTACCAAGCTACAAATTTGATATGGGTTAAGGAATGGATAACATTAAGAAATACTAGATTGTTGACATTAGAAGGACATAATCTGTTGTTGGGGTGGCATGCTTTTCTATGGTATAACAGGAATTCTATCCTGACTTGCTCAATGTTGACTCGGCCTCCATTCTTCCAAAGTTGGTAAAATGAAGATCCAGATTATTGGGGCAATATGCTGACTCTGTAAACAGCTTAGAGACGGCTGTAAAGCATTATGAAGTAGTATATAAGTCTAAGTGCTATTGCTATTGCTATTTGTCCTTCCAATATTCTTATTGCTATTGCTTTTGAGTTATTTTGGTTAAATAATTGTTTAAAGTTAAAGGTTACAAACAAATAGACAAGATAGTTTTAGTAGTATCAATATATCATGTACATAATACTCTATTAGAGATTCCTTTTTATATAAGAATGTTATTGGATTTCCAAAATGCCTATGATGTATAGCTTTGTTTTTCCAGTGTTTTCAACTCTGTGATGAGAAAATGTATTCAGGACACAATTACATTCAAAACAAGTAAGTCAGTTGAGAATAAGAGAATGTACCTATCCTAATATGTAGAGCATATGCAAGTGCTAGGAGTGGAGAGAAGTAAAGGAATATCCATTTTGATTTCATGACCCAAAACTGTGACTTGGGTACTTAAGTAAGGATCCAAGTACAAAGGTGGAATTTATATCATGATAGCATTGTACATTGGGTGTGGGTATCTGTGATAGTATGCAAGCACTTACAAAGATGGAATAAAGATTACATAATCACTGAATAAATGGTTCACTTATGTGACTAATGCAGAGAAAGAAAAGATGAATAACTGTGAAATGCTGCTGAGCAGAAATAGTAGCAACTAAGAAGATTTTAAAAAGGCAATGGCTGCAGTAACTGGTTTTGGGAGAATCATTCTACTCTGTTCAGATCAAATCAATGGCAATAGCATTTCAACAGCACTTAGACTTCACAGTGCTTTTACACCTCTCTCTAAATAGTTTATAGAATCAGCCTATTACCCCCAACAATCATTTTACCGACCTCAGAAGGATGGAAGGCTTAGTCAACCTTGAGCCCAATGAGATTTGAACTGCCAAATTGCAGGCAGTTGGCAGTCAGCAAAAGTAGCCTGCAGTATTGCATTCTATCCACTGCAACACTGTGGCTCATATCAGTATTCTTTAACTTCCCAAACTGGAGAATATTGGATATAACCTGAATTTTCATATGATTTGTACTATGATTATGAATAGTGAAAATATTTTAAACTGTTTCTTAGTTGTCAGATGCTAAATGCAACCAGAGGTTAGAGCAGTATCACTGTCTTCTACTGAGAAACAATTTGTGGTTAAACGTGAAGTTTAACAAGCTTTATTTCAACAGTCATGAAGCCATGATAATAAAACATCTGCCTATTACCTTTCAATGTTTTGATCCAATCCAAAGTTATTTTAGTCTGTAAGGATATTCAATGTTTATAAATGTTTAATGATGTATCTTCAGAAATGGGTCTGATACCATGATAACAGATAGCTTTTTCCATTAGAACATTAGATGTGGTGGCTATTTTGAATGATACATATTTGGGATAGTAGTATAATTTGAAAAAGTTCACAAATTCTAGGCATCCACAAATAGCCTGAATATTTCCGGCTGAGCAGTAATTCATATCTGCTAGGCCTCTTGACAAAATTCGGATTTTTTTTTCATCAGCATTCTGTGTCCATGGCATTTTTTTGACAATCAGAATTGAACAAATGATGGTGGAAGAGTCTGTGAAAATAGAGCTTGACATCCAAAACCGAAGCCAGTTTTCTGGCAGGTAGCAAATTCTATTTTAGATGTGGAAATTGAGAATCAATTTACCATAATATTCAGTACAGAAAATACCATTTGCAGTTCTGTGTTTTGATGATGGAGGTAATGCCATTTTTCCCCACACTGCTTCTTGCAGTTGCAAATATGTATTTGCATTTAGGCAATCTAGATTGTGTGAGGATTCACTAAGGAGGACCTAGGTAATTTTGAAAAAAAAGGGCGGGAAATGTAGACCATCTAATTCCAAATGTGCAAACTTAAACATAATGCCAATGTGTTCAGGGAACTACTGTCAGCAGGCACAAGCAACCAGAACTACTAAGTCCCAAGTAGCTATTTTATTGTTGATCACTAGTGATTGGCTACTTTGGAATCAAGGCTATAATTTGAAATCTCTTAATAGCAGTGGTTGTGAGGGGAGAATGTGGGAGCAACTTGGATGGTTATTGGTGAGGTAGGACTAACTGGGAGTTGCCAGAGATCAACAGGCAAGCTTTCTTGCTTCCTGGAAGAGAAGCCCTTGGGAACATGCCAAGATGGGAAGTAGGGTGGTCTTCCATGTGATCAATTGCTCCTTCTGTTCCACCTCACACAGCAAATGGTAGGCAATTCCATGGATCAGCCAAGGAGGAGATATAATTTCTGACACTCCCTGACAGCATCCCATAAGCAACATCAATGGGAAAACCAACAGGAGTTGTTCTGATTACCACTGCTTTTTTTAATTCCTGCTCATGATCTCATGTTTTTCTATTTAGATAAGGAAGTAGCTCTGAAAGAATGAGCTGATGGATCACAGGCTGTCTAGTGCAAACTAAAATTCAGTTAATGTGTATCTCCAGTTATATGCACTTTTAGTTGATCATGCGAAAGGGATCATTATGTCCCGCTATATGTTTAAGCAAATAATGATTTAATAATGATTGTGCAGTAGTTCTGAATAAGAGCCACTCTCCATTCAGCTAAATGCACGAAGTGTCTGAAAGGAAGAGGACAACCATCATTTGACAACTTATATGATCCACCAAACTCTATTTATGATGATAACCTGAGGTAAAAAAGAATGGGATGGAGAGATATAAGGTTTCTTCCCAGAGAAAGTTTCTCAGAGGAAGGAAAAATTGAAATAGACTAGAAAGGAAAGAATTTTGTACTGTTGGAGCTGAGTGGGAAAATAGAAAAATAGCCTATAAATAAAGATGAAATTTGGCAACCTTGGACTGCTGAAGACAAGTAGGATGAAGGATTCAAACCACCAAAGGGCAGTTGGCTATGTAAGAGAGAGAATGACATAGTGTTTGTCTGGCAATAGCATTAGGGCTTTTGAGTGTTTTACAGCACTCTCTGGGAGGTTTACAATGTAGAAGCATTATTTGCATATTGCTCGCAACAATCTGGGCCCTCATTTTACCAACCTCAGAAGGATAGAAGGCTGAGTCAACCTTGAGCCCCATCAGGATCAAATGCCACTCTACCCAACAGAGACCCTAAAGTAGAGTTTTGAATTAACCCTTTGACTAGCACTTTGGAGAATTTATTAATAAATACATTGAACACCAACCTAGAGCTTAGGATATGCACCGTCTCTTATTAGGCTGTTAAACAATGTTGCTGCAGGGAGGCAATTGCATCTCAGAGAAAGAAAAGGGGATCAGAGTGATGCACAATGATTGTGATGTCCTTGATTGTGATTTAAACCCTGCCTGATTTCTAAGTATGTTGTAACATCACAAACACACCCAAAAGGCATGTGGTTGCAGCACAATGCTGTGATGTTGTTCTTATTATTCTGTTTAAAGTAGGCAGACTTTAGAGATGTTGCTGAAGCAGAGAAAAAGTTTATCTCAGAAAGATAGGATAATTAGGCCATGAAGTCACCTATTTTTATTTATTATTATTATTTTTTGAACAAAAGCAAAATGCAGAAGAGAGGTTGGGGGGAACTGAACCTCTATTTGTATGCTGAATTCCCCTTGCATAATCATTTAACTAACAATTACAGGAGTGACTGTATCTTTGTCTTTAATATGGTATGATTTAAAAAACTGACCTGCTTTGCAAGCGAGTTTTTGCATGCCATCAGTACTGAGACCTTAGAGTACATGGACATGGACAGCCTGACAAGAATGGAATGTGGTTATAGCAAGTCACTATGTTTCTACTTTTTTCTCCTGTATTTATTGAGAATGTGTCCAAGGTGATTTTGAAAACCATTTGGTAAGCCAGATTTAAAGATAAAAATTAAAAACAAGGGTAGAAAAAATATCAAATGCATTTTTTTTTCTTGGCGAAGAGACTATTTTTCCCATTAGGAAATAAAAATGGACTTTTTCTGGAACCCTTTTGGAATAAATGTAATGTTTCTTTTCTCCAAATTAAGGGCATTGTGATGTAATCCAAGTTATAGAACTATATAATGTAGTTCCTGTTTCTAACAAATCTGCTAGGCATTTCCACACCAAGAGGACCCTGAAAATATCATGCGTTCTTTGCTTATAAATTGCTGCTTGACATCTTCTGTTGCTCTCAGGGTCCCAGAAATCTTTGATTAAGTATCTTGTTTCCTTTTGACTTGAATTTTCCCTTTTGGTCAGCTTTTCTATCTCTCCTTTACCTTTTTCAACTTCCGAGATGGCTATTAATAGTCAGTCTAGGACAGGGCTGTCAAACTCCTGGCCTGCAGGCCAGATGTGTCACATGCTGGCCATGCCCATGCCCGGTTTAGCAAAGGGGGAAAAAGTTCCAATATGTTACATGTCGCCGCTGTGACATGAGTTTGACACCCCTGGTCTAGGATAACCTTGAATATTAACATAGCATTGTCCACTGTTTGGTGAAAATAGCAAAATCTGAAGAAGAGGGGGGGAGCTGAAAAAGAACTGTTAAGTACAGAACTCTTGGAATAAAACCTGAAATCTGAGTGGAAATCAAGTTAGATAAGAACCAAACTCACTCATGTAAAATATAAAAACGTAAAAAGTTATTTTACATAACTCAGTAATAGCAGGAGTCAGTTACACCTTTAAGAAGAGGGGTGGTAAAATTGAATCACCACCAACTGAGCCCTTGCATCATAGGAGAATCAGTATTCATATAGTACAGGCAAGTACACAAAAAAGTGCAAGACTTAGAACATGGTAAGTTTTCTTCATTCGCACTATTCACATAACTTATTATTATAGCAAACGTCATGGTTCTATTAAATGCTTTTATTCTATTTCCCCTTTTACCTGTTTATTACTAATAATTTGGTTTCTGTTTGACTCATTATAGACTTAAACAATTCCAAATGATGAGAAAAATATACTTCTTCTCAGTCAATATAATTGTAACATGCCTTG
Source organism: Notechis scutatus (assembly GCF_049901735.1). Taxonomy (NCBI): domain Eukaryota; kingdom Metazoa; phylum Chordata; class Lepidosauria; order Squamata; family Elapidae; genus Notechis; species Notechis scutatus. The sequence goes on along the minus strand of NC_142009.1, from coordinate 254,171,211 downwards.
GCATCCAAATAAATAACTTAGATCAATGTGAAAGATTTTGGGGACATCAAGGAAAGTATGTTATATCTCATTTGGGCAAATTCAGTGTCACTAGGGCTTTTAACTAGAGTATACACACACACACACACAAACACACACACATATCTATATCTATATCTATATCTATCTATCTATCTATCTATCTATCTATCTATCTATCTATCATCTATCTATCTATCTATCTATCATCTATCTATCTATATCTTTTGTGAACAGTTCTTGCAATCGATACTCATTTTTTTTTAAAAAAAATATTGACTGCAATAAATACTTTCAGAATAGGAAGATATTTTGTTTTATTTCTCAGTAATGTTTGTTTACCCCTTTCAATTTTCTTGTTTTGCTTCCATTCTATCATCTTGCAGCCCAAAGTGACTGATTAGGCAGCACAGTAGTAATATTATTTTCAAAATATATCTAATTAAGGTAGTCCAAAAGTGGGAGAAAAGCAACAACTAGAAAAGAAACTACTTCAGAGTATGGCAGATAAGAAAACAATGATCTTATGTCAGGAAAAAAAATCAGAAAATGATTTTAATGAAAATTGTTCAGCCCATTACAGTCTTTCATTTTGTTTTTAAAATTGAGGTGCATTGATATTCAATTCACATGATTTTTTTTCAAAATACATGCTTTCAGTTCCATTCCATAACCAGCTTTTATAGACTTGACTTGATTTTGATCTTTTTTCTACTACTGAAAACTTCTTGTTAACTTTTGCAGTTTTTGCCCAAGGCTGATCTTGCCAACTCTCTTTGTAGGGATTCATCCACTCCAGGATGAATGAAAGATCCAAGAGCAAAAGCTTTTTGAGCAGAGCAGAAATTAGAAGGAATGCAAATGAGCAGCTTATAATTTATACAGAGGGGACAGTGTTCTTGCCACATAATGCTTCTTATGAACTTTTGTTTTGATGAAACTTTAGCAATCAACTGTTCTTCTCACTATCAGCAGCTTTTGAAGCTGTGAGTAAAATGATTACAGTCTAATGTCCCACAAGGTTTGGAAACATTCCTTCAATGTTTCATCTTCTTTCATTGTAGGCATAAATTTGGAGCAGAAATGGAAGCAGAGTTCCCGCTGTATGTTTAAACATTCAGTGAATAGAATAACTGCTACTGAATTCAGAAAATGCAAAAAAAGAATAAACAGGAAAAAAAAGAGACCGCTGGAAATATCTTTGCAATAGTCTAATTCATAGTAATGGAGGATCATTACAAGGAATATATTTTCTACACTCTTTTTTTGATGCTTTGAAGGAACTGACTAGTGAAAATGAAGATGTAGTCTCTATTTTCTACCTGGGCTTTGTGGCTTAGTCCTTTTGTCATTGGACATTCATAATGCTACCTTGAGGAGTTGACAACTTAAACCAAAGAGAAATGGAATAGGAAAAAAGGAACATCCTGGGACTGAGATAATCTGCATTCTTCTTGGAGAGTGTAAAAAAGAATCAATACTGCAGTGAGGATAATGAAAGCATCTGAGATAGCAAGAAATTGCCTGGCTTTAATAGGTTATTGGAAGTCTTGTTAAAAACTTTTTTTTTTTTTTTTGCAGTAGACCTCATAAAAGTTCTCCTTTGTCCTCTGAGTTCTCAGGTTTGTTTGATGAAATGTCTCATTTTACAATTGTAATCCAATAAAATGGAATTCATTTTAAATACTTGGTTTCAATATATTTTGGACCACTGCTGTACAAGTCAGAGGGGACCTATTTGGAAATGAAAAGAAATATTTACATGAATCCTGAATAAGAAGTTGATATCAGTGGTGGGATTCAGCCAGTTCGCACCACTTCGGGAGAACCGGTTGTTAAGTTTCTGAGCAGTTTGGTGAACTGGTTGTTTGAAGAAATCATTAGGGCAGAGAACTGGTTGTTAAATTATTTGAATCCCACCACTGGTTGATATGGTTACTGCAACTATACAGAGCAAAGTGGGGGGGGGGGAGACCAGATGAATCTGACTAAACTTGAAAGATTCATAAATTAAACGGGGCTTCATAAGACTTCAAAAAGCAGATCCTGTTCCAGCAGAAAATGACAGAATAATTAGCCATTTCTGCCTACTTTGTTGGTCTGACTATATCATATCAGGCACCTCTTTCCTCTTTCCCCTTACATCAGCCATTGAGGCTATGATTCTCCACAATTTATCAGATAATTTATAGTTGTATCTTATTCATGTTCTGCAATAATCAGAAACAATTCTTTTTAAATAAAAACACCCTCCTTATTGTATTTGTGCTTCCAATACAATGTACTCCCACTGTAAGTGGGATTTGAGATGGTACTTATTTCTTAAAGTGACAATGAAGCCCGTCTTTTACTTGGACAAGAAACTTTGGAGAGATTCAGAGGTTCTTAGTAAAAATGGATTATTCGGATTATTTTAGCCTTCATTTGAACAAATAGGAGTCACTCATCCTGGCACTGAATGGATGAGAGATACCAAGTGAAAGACTTTATTGATCTTCCTGTGCCAATCAGTATAGCTTTGAATATCATTTTAATATCCTTCATTTTGGTCCTTAGTGAAGCCCCTCACTCAAACTTTTGAGTTTTATTCATTCCAAAACATAATTTATCTGAACTTTGGGATTTTATTTACTAAGTTCAATATAATGTAGACACACACGCGCGCGTGTGTGTGTGTGTGTGTGTGTGTGTGTGTGTGATCATTACTTTTGGGCAAGTTGAAAATAATTGAAAAAATATATAAATTTTAAAAATGCAATAAAGCTGCCTGAGATAGTTATTTGCTTTACAGGGACCTCAACAGTTCAAAAAAAGTACTGAAAGAAAGTTGACAACTGATCTGTGTATTCAGAAAAGTTTATCCTCAAACTCATTATAGTATACTATTGTACATCTGTTATGTGAATAGAATTCAGCTGAGAATGTAATGGCAAGAAGTTTCCTTAGTCACATAATAGTATATTTAAGCTGCCTTACATTCAAAAAAAAAATCCTGCTTCACTGGATCAGTCTTGTCCAGTCTTGTTCTATTTTGTTCTCAAGGATATTTAACAGATGGTTCTGTGAAGCTTAGAAGCACAGTAAGATAGAGATTCCTTATTGGGTACTCAAAACATATTATGTCTAAAAATAGAGGCTATATTGTTTATCACAGAAAATACCTATTGATTGAATTATTTTCATGAATTTCTGTAGAGGAAAACATGGGGGGAAGTATCCAGAAATTTTTGGGTTATGATTTCTGCAATTCTTGTTCCCACCATCTGGCTGATTGCCTTCTTTTATGTTTGGAATTGCTATAAATCACACATAGGTAATTTTTATAGTTGGTCTAATACCAACTAAAAAGCCAAAAGAAAGAGCCTAGAAAAATTGAGAATAGACCTAGCAAGAAAAAAAAAACAATTACAAAGGGGTGCTCAGTTCTTCTAAGTGCATATTGAAACATTCACAAGACAATTTAGAAAAAAATTGTCAATGGAAAGCAATACTGATGGGATTCAAAAATCACAAGTAAATCGGCAAAACAAGGCATCATCTCAGCTTCTCCTCTGATTTGGTCATGTCTGAATTTCAGACGCTTTTCCCATCCCTCTTCAAGCTACCTCCTTCCCTTCCTCATTTCTCCATTCAATTGGCCTCAATTATTTCTGTTATCATGGACCTGAAAAAATGATTGGATCCTATAAATACATCCTCTCCATCTATACCCCCTTTAGAAGATGTGGTTGCTTGATGTTTTTCCCCGGTAATTCGCTAGGATGCCCATTAACACTAAAGAGATATCAAATCTTCCTTATTAAATCCAAATGTATAGTTGATACACAATTTAGCTAGGGGTATGAGGTCTTGATTGACATCAAGTTCCAATCAAATTTTGCTCCTGTGCATACAGAAAAATAGGTGGATGTGAATATTAGCAATAGATGGATATGAATATTAGCAATAGGTGGGTGTGAATATTAGCTGACTCATCTCATTGGATGTCATACATTCAATATAAAATATATTATTCTATTTCTCCTAAATCTAAAGGGTTTTTTATCTTTCTAGCAGTCATAAACTATAAGTTTATAAACTGTATTTTTAAAAGCCCAATCAATACCATAATCCATCAACTGGTAGGCTAAATAGAAACCCTTGATCAGTCTTTGTTCTGCAACCTGCTGCATCTTTTAGTTACTGAGAATTATAAAGGGAAGGAGGTTAAATTTGTTAAGCAAATGCCCATAAATATGATTAAATATGCCACTTTATTCTTACTATTGGTTTTCCATTCTTTCTTCTCTTGTTTGCAACAGTAGTAATAAAAACAGACAAGGCAATGCATTGGCAAGCTCAAACTATTATTAAAGGGTATTTATCTAGTAATAAAAACCTTTTAATAGTCCTACCGATCTCAATAAGCTCATCAACAAAATGACTAAGAAGTAGGACAAGTCTTTGTTAGGGTTTTAATGAGGAGGAAAAACAAGATTTCAGCTTCTACTCTAATAATTACACTTTGCTTTCATAAGGCAAATGGGTGACTGAAAAACTCATCAAGGTATTATTTGAATTTTAGAATCACTATTTGAGCTCTGGTTTAATTTATTCTTTTGCATTTTTTTTCCACTAAAGAGGATTTCCATTAAATAAGGTTTTACCCATTTAATGCAAAACCTTTTTATAAATGTCACTGGATTATTGCTTACTTCTACTTCATAAAGATATAAGTTTTAGCATTATTACTATGCTGAGGTTGATGACTGAACAATACAAGTCATTTGTTTCTATTTTAGCTAATAATTACACTTTATAAAATTACATGGGATGGGTGGGTGGATGGGTAGAGATATATAGATAGATAATAGATAGATGATAGATAGATAGATAGATAGATAGATAGATAGATAGACAGATAGATAGACAGACAGACAGACAGACAGACAGAGACAGGTGAGAAAGGGAGATGAATATATAATTAGATTTTTACTAAAATGAAGTTAGACCATTTTAAAAAGTATTTATATAATTCTAGGACATGTAATTAAGATACTAACTAAACAATGGATTTAATAAATCAATCAAGAAATAAAATGAAACAATTGCAATAAAATGGCAATAAAGGAGGTAACACACTTTTTATTAATATATCTGGAAACAAATTAATACATCAGAATCAGAGAAAAATGTGAGTGAAGAGAAAAATGCGAGTGAAGAGTGAGTGAAGAGTGAAGAGCCTTCAAAAAAGATTGTTTCACAATAGAATACTAACACACAGTGATCCATTCAGTACACTTCCTTTTTTTGAGAGTGATCTTTAACTTCATCTTAATACCTATCCCATATAATTTTTGTTTTATAAAGTTTAATGCTACAGTACATATCTCTTAGGGCTCTTCAAAAATGAAGTGAAATAAGTGCTTCAATTCTTACAGGAACAAGGCAAATCTCTGCTGGTCATAAAACACCCCTTCTGGTTTCAGGATTTCATGAGAATCTAGAAATAAAAGGGATTGTGTGTGCTGTTTTAACATTTGCATTCATTTCAATGAATGCACTCCTTAAGATTTGTGGAAAGGGAACTTCACGAAGACAGTAGTGTCACAAAAACAGGAAAAGCCCAAGGGGAACATCAGGTCAGCCATAAAACAAACTTACATAGGAAAAGGAATCAAATAAAAAAGGTATTAAAGAATCCCTATAGACAAAAGCCTAAGTAATTAAGAAAACTAGACAAATAAGAAAAGGAAACAAAAAGATAACTTAAAAACCCCTTACAAACACAGGACATACCAAATAAGCAAAACAAACAGACAAAAGACACAAAATATAAATTACAAAAGGGTCAGACAGGAGATTGCCACAGAACAAATATGAAAAACTATCTTAAAGCTAAAAGAGATTAGAGAAAACCAATAATACAATCTAGCCACCCCGCGGAGTTTGCCTTCCGCACCCCGCGGAGTTTGCCCTCCGATGGGAATAAAGACAAACTCAAACAGGAGTTGAAACATTAAGCACAAATACAAACATTCACACAAAATCAACTTACAAAGGGAGAAAAGGGTATAAAAAACCAGGGACTTACCATAAGAAGCTAGCTAGCCCAGGAACAAAGACTTCTCGCTGTCCCCCGCCTTCCTGAAAAATAAAAAGATCCAGCTTTCAAGCAGTTGTCCGTATCCTTGTGCCGGATCTCTCCCAGCAGGAAAATCGAATCCTCGAAAGAAAGGCATTTTGACACCTTTCAACAGATGGTGCTTCAGATGTTTTCCCTATAGCCTGATTTTTTTTACAATTTTAATAAATGGCAAATAAATCTGTTGCTTGTGCTTCTATAAGATCCAAAGCAATATTTTGTAGAAATAGGAATGCTTTTCAGAATGGGCTTGGAGTTTTTACTTCATAGTAATATTCATACTACATGAACATGTGTTCCACAATGCAGAGTAGAGACGAAAATTAAATAAATAAGTATTCATTTGTTTGTCATATATTATCTGATATTGCTATGTATTAGTATAACTTCTCTAGTAAACTGAGCCACCCCTTTCCCTGTCTTGTTTAACTAGATGTGACCACTGTAATCATATCCTCATTTCTTAGAAAGTTGCCCTAGATACCTTCATCCTTGAAAAAATATTCTATGGTTCCTTAAAGGATATTCATTACCACAGTGTAATGATGCTTAGTTGGATATATGGCTTTGCCAGTAGCTTGACTGTAGGTGGAGTAAATTATCCATACACAAGATTGCAATACTCATTGTGGAACAACCTATTTGTCATTTATTGCCTTTCCATCTCTCTTTCAGTAGTTTTCACAATGCCAAGAAAAGAGTGAGGAAGATCAGCAGACAGCACAAGTTACCAATTTGTACAATGGCAGCCTCATGTTCAGGACAAGGGGTCACTGTAGAAAAAGCAAATTGTATCAATTCTCCTATCAATCTCTTTCTCTGCAAATATCAATGATTCAAATACTTAATGATGCACTAAAGTGCACTACTATTAGTCTGTTTACATGAAACCAAGACTACCATTTCTTATTATTACCTTTCCTATACAACATGATGGTTTGTTCTTGTTTCTAGAATCAAATGAAACATTTATGTAAATATTTCAGTATGTGTTAGATAAGCACAGTTCCCTCTGTACTGAGAGAGGAAAGTAGGTGCCCTGTTAGACTATAATTTCCAGAAGCTCAAATCAAATATGTATGACAGGAATTATTGAGATTGTATTAATGAAGCAAATCAATATGTATGACAGGAATTATTGGAGATTGTATTAATGAAGAATCTGGAATTCAAGTATCATACCCAAGAAGGGAGCAGCAGGGCCCTGTAAGGTGTATCCCTGGGGGGGGGCCCGCCGCTTCCCTGCCTCCTTTATTTGGTCAGGTAGATGTGACCGACAACAGACGTTCCCTCAGATAACCTGGTCCCAAGCCATGAAGGGCTTTAAAGGTGACAAGCAGCACCTTGAATTGAACCCAGAAGCAAATCAGCAACCAATTCAGCTCCCGCAAGAGAAGTGAAACATGTGTACACCTGGATATGTGCAAAACTATGTAGCCCTCTGCATTTTGCACCAACTGGAGCTTCTGGATGTTCTTCAAGGGTAGCCCCATGTAAAGCGTGTTGCAATAATCAAGACGGGAAGTGACTAGGGCATGAGTGACTCTACATTGGTCCAGGAAGGGGCATAACTGGTGCACAACCCACAATTGCTCCAAGGCCCTCTTGGCCATGACCATCACCTGCTCTTCAAGCAGAAGTCGTGAATCTAGGAAAACCCCTAGATTATGCACAGGGTCTGTTTGGGGTAGTGCCATCCCATCCAAGACCAAAGGTGGGAATTCTCCCTGAGCCAACGAACCCCAAACCCAGAGCCACTCGGTCTTGCAAGGGTTTAGTTTCAATCCATTGCTCCCCATCCAGCCCCTAACAGCCTCCAGGAGCTGTAAGAGGGAAGACACAGCAACACTTAACTCATCACAGACCGAGACATACAGCTGAGTATCATCAGAATATTGGTGATATCTCAGTCCATGGTGATGGATGATCTCACCCTGTGGCTTCATGTAAATGTTGAACAGGAGTGGACAGATACCGAGCCATGCAGAATCCTATAAAGCAGTGGGCGAGGGCTGGATCTCTCCTCTCCTATCAACACTGACTGTTGATAAATTGCTTTATTAGTTTGGGATTTTTAAAAAACACAACAGTTCATACCAAGCTGTTTTGAGCAAAATTTCTTCAAAATCTGACTATACCTGAGTAAACCTAATTGGTTTGTTTTTAATTGAATCTCTGCTCTGCTGGGCACCATCCAAGGACGTTTGGCTCTTTAAATGGTAAACACTGATCTGTCAGTAGACTATAGTCACCCAGATTGAAAAGTAAAAGCCTTATTTTATACTTATACTTATTATATATTTACTTCTACTTGTATTTTATACATAGTTTACACAGGGGAAACATAGGATGAATTTAAATAAAAAAGAAACTTTAATGTAATTAAATAGATTATTTAATCTTAAGGGCAGAATCTCCACTCCACCCCACCCCCATCTTTTGATGACTACATAGTATGCTTAATGCATATACAGTGATGCAACTATTTGGATGGATGCTCTTAATTGAAGATTGTGCTTTGACTGTAATTGTTAATTGAAAGAGATGATCACAAAAGCAATACATCATGAAGCTGTTAAGAAAGCCAACAAAGATGGAATGCTTTACCTTCATATGTCAATTTGTACAGAGACTATCAGTAAAACCATAACTGCTATAATGCTGTTAATAGTAATGGCTATATTTCACCTGTACTATCAGTAGAAATTTCCTCTGAATACCAATTACAGGTGTATGACCAGGAAGAGACTCTTGCCTTAATATGTTCCTTGTGACTTTCTACTGAACATGAATCAACTTTGAAGAAATAGAATGCTGACCTAATTGGCCACTATTCTGAACCATCATTGGTCTTATGTTCTTACCTTTATTATAATGCCAGACATGAATATCACAGCCATTTTTTCCAAGATGACCTGTTCTACATTGACCTTCCAAAGAAAGTCACATATTCTAGATGCAAAGAAATGCTGGTTCAGTTCCCAGAAACTACATGAGAGAGAGAAAAGATTTTCATCCACTTTAAAATAAGAATGAATTCCCTAGGTAAATATATTAAAAAAATTCAATCAAAGATACAGATAGTTCTTACTTAATGACCAGTCAAAGTTATGACAAACCACCTTACAACCAGTGGTGGGATTCAAAGGTTCCCACCACTGGTTCTGTGGGTGTGGCTTGGTGGATGTGGCTGCAGGGGTGGGATCACGCAACTCACACGATTGTTCATGTGCACCAAACACATGCTTTGCACACAAATTAAAACAGTAAAAACTGTGCCTCTCAGCTGTTTAGCACAGCAATCAGCTCTGCCAAGCCAAACAGCTGAGAGGTTAAAAAGGACCTAGGAGCAGGGGCTGGTGGGTCCAATTGCAGAGCGCCAGAGAGGCTTGGAGTGAACCAGTTCTCTGCCAGCTGATCTTCAGCGCTACCAGTATGCCAGAACCTGGCCAAACTGGTAGAATACCACCACTGCTTACAACCCAGTTCCAGAGTTCCAATAGTCACACACATCCTACAGTTATGTAATTGTATTTTGGGCACATAGCAGGCATTTATGGCTGTTTTCAGTTTCCCACTACCACATAACGATGGTTTTTGATGGGGGTTATTTTTTGGCTGGTTTCCTATGTTTACATTTTGTTTCTGGAGGTAAAATGCTCATTGGGTAAAATAGGTTTGCTTAACACTTGCCTAATGACTATGGTGTTCATTTAAAAACCACCACAAAAATGTCATAAAATCAGGCATGATCCTATGGTGACCAACTTAATGACAGCCATAACTTATTACTGTAATTGCAGGCTCAATTATAATTAACAGTCAAGGACTACTTGTAAAACCAACAGAGTGATGATTTTGCTTGAAAAGCTTGGTTAATATTTTCTGTCAATACACTCTGAATTTGTAAAAACTTCCTTGATTCTTTTATTTGAACACAGGTGAGTTATTCATAGCTTGGCAATCTATTCTGATTTCCCAGGGCAGCTATCTGGAATAATATATAGTGTTCTGCTTTATTGCATATCTTAAAATTTTGAATATGCAAAGAAGACATAGCTATATCATTATTAATAATGAAATAAATGATATTCCTGAACAAAAGTATGGTTGATGCTCTTAGCAGCCAAATAATATTTATGATTGTTTTGTATTATTTTATTTTAAGATTTATTGCTATGTTTCAATCATTTACTGTTGAGAAACAGGAACAGTAGCAGAAAATATTGATGGATGATATGCCAGCTTGGAAATTCTGGCAGTTGAAGTCCACATGTCTTAATGTTGCCAAGTTTGAGAAACATTGGTATAGATTAGTCTCTCCTTAATTCTCTATCCTACAATAAACAATTTAGTCTTGGGAAATACCTTAATGTCATAGTCATATGGGTAGGAGACATAGGAGCATTCCAATCATATTCTCAGCAGATGGAGAGAAATCTACAAGTTTTTTTTAATGCCTACTTTTAGCTTCTATTCTTGGCAATTTCAAAAATATCTGTGACATTTGCTTCTCTGTAGTTAATGTTCCTAGGGTAAACAGAGGGATACATATATTCTATGGGAGCAGATTGGGAAACCTAGAATTAAACTGACATGTCTCCAAAACAAGGATAAAGATTATACACCAGCTGCCTTGAAATTTTAATAGTTGGAATGTCAAAGGTCTTTGATTTGGCATTTCCCATGGGAGTGTCCTGTCTATTCATTATACATATCAACATAACCTTCCTTTCCTTTCTTTGGGATCATGAATGGGGACACTGTTTTTCTTTGGACTCATACAGCATGGAAATGGAGGCTCATTTTCTTTTCTTTTTTTAAATAATTTTTATTGATTTTACAATTAAAACAGACCAACAACACATACATAAATGTAAGAGAGAAAAAGAAAAGAAGAAAGGAGGAAGAAAATAGAAAGAAAAAGATAGAAAAAAATTAAAAACATTTTCATCTTCAATAGTTTGTGAGACCTCCTTTTTATCCTTATTTTATGCCATATACACACTTAATCCTTACATATATCTGTACATCACTACTATGGTTCTATCCTATCCTCTTTTGCCTTTTAGTGTGAAATCTATCTTTGGTCTATCCATTTGTACCAGCAGTTCCAGCTGTTGTAGTATATTGAAGTGTCTTTCTTTTTTAGTGCCAAGGTTAATTTGTCCATAAATGGAGGCTCATTTTCAAAGTCCTTTATGATCTTTTCCAAAATCCTCCCCAGCATAGATATTTGTGTGAGGAAATAGTCCTATAGAACCAATGAGTTTTTTGTTAGTTCAGTAATGGAAAAAAGAAGGCTCCACCATTTTTTTCTCCACATATTCTGGTTCTTTCAAAAATTCTCTGTCTCTAGGATACATGCTATTTTCATTTCAATTTATCCTATCCACAACAGATTCCAGAATAGGAAAGGGTACATAACATTGTAATAAACCAAGTGAATGTAACATTAATAAACCAGAAATTAAGAGAAAGTAAAATTTCAACAAATACTTCTTTTTTTAAAAAAAGAAAACCTAAATATTTACAATACCTGGGGAAAAATGAATCTTTGCTTTGGCATTGAAAACAGACACCATTGTTATCTCTTTGTAAGAGCATTCTAAGGTCAGTCTATCATCTAACACCAAACTCTCCTTTCTAAATGCAGATCATATTTCTCTAGTCATGGTCCTCAGGCTGCTAGTGATACCTTTGGGAAGTGAATGCTGTTAAATCATTCTAGCATTCCAAAATGCCAAGGTGAAAACAATAGTTGCAAAGGTGGCCCTGTAATAGCTTAGTCCTTCATGCTGACTACCTGTGACATTTTATGATGATCGTGTCTGCCATGCAATAACACTGATATGATAGACAGCCTATGTGGCAATTTTCCATGTTTCATATGCCAGTTTTTTGAAACATTTATTTTACAGATTGGAAATGCCAAGTAACATGAAATAGAAGTGTGGTTATTCACAGATCAATTGTAATGGTTGTGAAGCATACCTACATGACCCAGAATGAAAGTTGCAGGGTATTAAATCAGTGGCTTCTCTCAGCAGTTGCCACAAGTTCAAATTTTCTCTGATTTATATGCCTTGCTTGGAATTTGATCTCTACTTTTATATCCCTAATTTGGATGGCATCTCTTTGTGACCAGTAATTTCTTTAGATTTTCTTATGATAGTTTAGGTCAGGACTGGCTACTAAGGTAGCAACTACAGGACAGTATAACAGCCTAATGAAAATATGGAGTAAAGAGGAATAATCAGGTTAAGTGAAAAAATAAGAAGATATATAAAAAATATCTGAACTACACATGAATTCCAGAGATTCAACTGAAACCAGGGGAAATGCTATAACCAAGGGAAGTGAGTGACATCCCTATATTTCCCTTAATAATAACTTCTCATCCCTGGAGGATGAGATACAATACAAAAAATGGAATGCAAAATAAGTTACACTTCCCATCCTTCTGGCCTTCAGTAAGGACCTGAAGACTGCCATTACCAGCTGCTTGGGGCCCCAACAGGAGGTGGTTGACAGAGTAAGAGAAGATCCCACCTACCTGCTGCACATCCTGCTCCCTTCATCCCCATCTTTTTATCCGAAATTTTTATTATTACTATAAATATTTACTCATTGGTTTTATTGCCTATTAATGGTGTAATCCTCCCAAATGTTGGATGGGCAGCAAATGAATCTAACAAATAAATGCCTATATGGATTTGAATTTGGTCTAGGTGGTGAAATAGAGTTTACTAACAATACAAGCAGTAATTTCAAATAAATGAGTCGCTAATGGCTGCTAAGAAAAAGTTGATGAGTTGAAAAAGCTTATTGAAAAAAAAATATTATTATATACTAAGATCATCACAAGGAAAATTGGAGACTAAGTCATTGGGGAGACAAAGGAATAAGAATGATGTTTAAAATTACTGGTAGAGTAAAATCACAAATGTAATCATAATGGAGGTTGGGAAGAGAAAGGAGACAATTAAACAGAATGGAAAAATTTCCTCTCTCCCTCATGGACTATATATACAAGTTGCTGAGGTCATTCATAATTTCTGTATGTTGCAAACAACCCGAATGATATTTCGGGTTGTTTTGAATGAGATCCATAAAGATATATGACATCATATAGAGATATGGGTCCCATCAGGCTGATTATTCCAGTTAGCAGACTACAAGAGGAGGACCTTCTCTGCTGTTTTACTTGCCCTCTAGAACATCTTAACTCCCTATGTGAAGTTGGCCCCAACCTTCCTATCGTTTCATAAGATCTGGTTGTGCCAGTTAGCTTGGAGTCCCAACAGGAGACAACACAATGAAGGTGGTTGATTGAGTAACAGCAGGTCCCACCTCCCTCCACACTGCCCTTGCCCACCCCATGTGTCATTAGATTGTAATGTTTATATTTAATATTTATGTTTTAATGTGCACATATCAATATACTTTTTAGGACTGTAAGCTGCCCAGAGTTATCCTGTGGTAAGATGGGCAGCCAATAATTTTTATAAATAAATAAAATTAATAAATAAATGGCAAGCAATTTAGTTTTCATTGTTGTTGTTGTTGTTGTTGTTGTTGTTGTTCAGCTTCAGGATTCTATTCTTTAGATTCTATCAATCTAAAAGATGTTATATGCCTTCCCATTTATTTTGGAAATAAAATAATTGAATTACTTTTAGGTGCGCCACTTTGCCATTAATGATTATTAGAATGAGAGGCTTATATGAAGAGATTGCAAATTATTCCTGTTTGGATTTTCAGAGGTTTATATTTGTGCCTTGCTAAAACACAATACAAGAAATTGCCAGAACTCCTAATTAATTCACTTGTGATACAGAAAATGGACTGTTCAACCATTCTCAAGACCAAATGATATGAAATACAGTTTTTCTGAGCAAAAAAAGAAGGGGCAGAAGGCATTCACAGAAGAAGAAATAGAAGTGTTAGAAATGAGTCCTGAAGGAAATTTGATCTTCTAAAATCCTCCACCACACTAAATAAAAGAAAAATATTATATAGACTGAAGGCATTATAAATTATGTTGATAGCAAATGCAGCTGCCACAGAATTACTGAACACTTTAAACACCAATAAAAATGGAGAGCAACAAGCATCATTTGAACATTGTAGCAGATTCAAAGTGGACCACCATTCAAGCTTAAGACCACCATTTCTTCTTTTCAAAAATAATTCAATTCCAAGTCTCAGGAATAAAGTTAACAATCAGGAGATGCAGGGAAACAATGACAAAATTATTCAAGAGAGGCAACAATCCACAGTGCTTATAAATTTGACAACATCATCAACCGATCCTTCTGATAGGCAACAGATAGATGCTATGAATTCAATAATCAACATAAAAGAGTAGAACCACTCATAATTAAGAATGAGCTATTAGAAGATAGTGCTGAAACCCAAGGGAAGAAATGTTTAGAAAAAATAGTCCGTAATCTCTCAGGATTCCCGATGGTCAATCCTTCATCTGACTCATTATTCACTAAATTACAAAATAAAGTTTAAAACATTTCCCTGCTATGTTGGGAGGGAAGATTCCTTCTTAATCTTCATTTCAAATATGATCATTATAATTGCTGAGAAACTCTGGACATTAAATAGGCTTATAATTAATGGTTTTAATACACACACTTTCAGAACAGAAGATAGCCTTCAATGGGGTAAACCCAAAGGAGGGCTGGAGGGATTGGCTTTCATTACTTTATATGCAACATGAGTAAAGTCACTCTTCCTTTAAGCAAAATGTTCTAGTTGTGGCAATTCATTTTAAACACTGCACTTTGGCTGTAATTAATAGTTCTCTCTCTCTACTGAGGTAATCTCAGCAACTCAGGCAATGGTGTTCTGAATTAGGTCCTTACTTAACTGACATCCTATCCCTGCTGGTCCATCCATATGTAGTGGTTGCAAATGATTTTAATATCAGACTAGTACCAATTTTAACAGTTTATATGATATTAGATCAGATCTAATATTAGATCTGCTTGCCCAAATGGATACTCTTCTCATAACATGTAATTTGAAAAATAGTTGGTGGATTGCATGAGAATTCATTTAGATCTGATGGTTTGCTATTGATAATAGATACCATTTTCAAAATTATCATTCATAAAAATATTTACTTACTAGAAATAAAAATAATGTTCTTAACTGTATTATCACTGGTAATTTTCTCCACTCTGCAAATAGCTTTGAAGTTATACCAAATTTGAGTGTAACCACTTCCTACACCTTATGCTTAAAATCTCTTGTTCCACAGTATTCCATGAACAATTTATATCAATTACATGATTTTCCACAGGGAGGAATATATCTTACTATTTATTTGGTTATAAGTAAATGTACATAAATGTAGGGGAAAAAAATCCCAATGACTTGGTTGCTTTACACTACCAAAAAAAAAGGGGGGGGAGAGCAAGAATGGTAAGTAAAATAACAAAGAGATGTGCATCCAGAGGAAAAAAAATCATGCCAAATAAAACGAAATCTTTCAGAGATTCACCATCATCCTATCTGAAGACCTTGAAAAATAATTAAGTTCTCAATGCTTTCTTAATATCAATGGGGAGGAGTCACATGGATGTAAATTAAATTATTCCCCTTGTTGGGAAGGCTATTGTCTTCAGCATGATTTTAATCATTTTAATTTCTATGTCTGAAGAGTATCCCAAATTAATCTTAATCATGTGGAAAAAATTGTGCAGAATTTACAAAAATTATTATAATATTGACCAATAAAGAAAAAGTAATGTTACTTACTATATCCATAAATTGAAAAGGAATATGTGAACCACTAAAAATCCCTCACACTTACTGTAATCAGTATAGTTTATAAAGGTAATATGGGTATAATGTTAGTGCAGGAGCTTAAGCAAAAATGGCTCTATAAGAAAATTCTCAAAGATAAGAAAAGTATCACAGTGGAATATACTAGGCAGTCATCCAGAGTTGGTTAGAAGATGGGCTGCTATATAAAAATATGACTGCAATAGAGTAGAGTAGAGTAGAGTAGAGTAGAGTAGAGTAGAATAGAATAGAATAGAATAGAATAGAATAGAATAGAATAGAATAGAATAGAATAGAATAGAATAGAATAGAATAGAATAGAATAGAATAGAATTCTTTATTGGCCAAGTGTGATTGGACACGCAAGGAATCTGTCTCTGGTGCATAAGCTCTCAGTGTACATACAAGCAATAAGTGATGAACTGATAAATATACAAGTTGTAAATAATAACAATTCAGCTTTATTTTGATACATCACTGTAGATTACCATAAAATGGCCAGTTTCCTATAACTGCTACCTCAAATATGGGAGAGTTATTCTTGACAATTACTGTATACAACAATGATGCAGTGGATTGAAACAGATTTTGGTATTCTGTAGAAGACCTGCTGATTTGGCCTCCAGTGATGATTACAGATGTTAAGGATTTAATTACCTACTTAAGATAATAGAAAGTCTCAGGCAATAATTTGATACCTCTTAAATTAATTAAGAATAACCAAGCCTGGTGGGCACTTCTCTTTGCTTTGCTGTTTTCAGCCATAGATAGGCATGGTTGCAGCCCTCATTTTTTTAAAAAATGGAGGAAAGACAAATGACAGAAATATTAAATTGCTGGAATGAATGCATATGTATACATATATGTATAGATATACATATATAAATATACATATAGACACATATACATTTAGATATATACATAGACGATACATATACACATATTTACAGGAAGCAAAGGATTTAGCTAGAACAGAAGAATCATTTGAAGGAGAAAAGGTCTGACCAATGTCTAATCCTTCAGTTCTTAATAGAGAAATATTCTATCTGTTCTATAATTTCTCTGTACACATCTGTATTGATTTTAAGATAGCACTTGATTCTACTCATAAAGATAAATTCAGAGAGAAACTGATTGCCTCTTCAATTGACCAATGCCAGCTACTTCTAATTCATAGTCAAAAACACAGACTGTAAGGTCAACTGTAATCCCCAGGGTCATTTAACATCTGTTCTACCAACAAAATGGGAATTAAAATGAACTGCATCCAAGTCCTTATTGTTTAACTTTGTCATTTGTCTATAGAAACAACTTGGTAGTAGTTGGCTACATAACAAATCTGGATTATCATTATTCTAAATTAAGAGAGAAAATTTGTTTCCACTCTGTTAGTTTCAGATGAGATTGTTATCTCATCAAGGATTTCTGGAGATTTCAATAGATCACTGCAAGGAGGATAAGTTAGAAATATACTGTCAAGAGATCAAAACCAAAACCTTTAAAAGGGCATACAACCGAGCAGGTAACATCCTTTAAGTATTTAGTGGTGATTTTTTCATGTATCTGGTAGTATGAAATTCCATGCTTTCTATTCTACCCAGAGTGCTCAAATGAATATACTTGCAATCGTTAAATGCTTTCCAACAAAAGGTGTGATTATATACCTGTTTCCAACTTATTTAAAGCAAAAACAAAGGTGTTCTATAAGAGCAAGTCTAATCTACATTTGTTCAGATTGCACTGCAGATGTCTCATTATATTACAAATACTGGCCTATATTCTAGACTATAGTGTAGTGAAAGTAGAAGCTACAGAATGGAAAACTATAGTATAATATAAGTAGTGTTCGACTTGCAACCATAACTAAATCCAGTTACAGACATAAGTAAGTTGTTGAGCATATCAACACATGATTACACTCAATTTTACAACCTTTTCTGCAGCAATCATTAACCAAAATACTATACCCAGACTTACACTTTTACATCTATGAGATATTGTCTAAATCAGGAGTGTCAAACTCATTGCATCATGGCAGTGTCACATGACATATCGGGACTTTTCCCCCCTTCACTAAACCGGGCAGGGGCAGGGCCAGCACATGGCATCTGGCACGCAGGCTGTGAGTTTAACACCGCTGGTCTAAATCATATAAGCTTTAATAGTCATTTCTAATAATCCTCACTCTTATGACACCTATTATAGTCTTATTAATGTCAACATTAACTCATACTTAAAGTTTTTAAAATAAAATTAGTAATGCAAAGGTCTAATAATTTTATTTTACAACTCAGTTCAAAAGTCTATAGCAGTTACGTTTTAAGTTATTTTACACATTTACTAATATTTGGAACACAATTTTCTATCTACAAAAGGTAGTTTGTACCTTTTATCTATATAGTCTTAATACTTAATAGTAGACATTTTACAACTGCTGCTAATATTTTAAGGGTTTTTTTATATTTTATAGTCTAGACTGAAAAGGTAAGCATATTTATAGTAGCTATAGTAGCTATATTCTTTAATAGTTTAGAAGGCATCAGAGAATAATGAAACTAGTCCATATTGTAAAACCAAGAAAAGATGATTTCTTAATTGATGTAACATAACTGCAAGTTGCCACAAATTATACAGGTAGTCCTTGCTTAATGAAAAATAGAACCAATATTTCTGTCGCTAAGTGAAGTGGTAATTGGATGAAACATCATGTGACTGCATTACTTAGCAATAGCAGTTGAGGTTGTAGTGTGCTCTTCTGCTTACACACTCACTACAGGTGTTAGGCATCTTTATTAAGGCTTCCAACAAGCCTGAATTAGTATTCCCCAGCAATTCCCTGTGCCAGCACCAGCTCCACTCCATTGAGTTCCTCAGGCTATTTAAAAGAAGCCAACACTAGTTTCCAGGGCAAAGGTAAGTCCAGTCCAGTCAGCAGAAGCAAGTCCCGAAGGCAAAGGCAAGTCCACAAGACAAGACAAGACCACAGGCAAAGGCAAAGCCACAAAGCAAGGAAAAGGGCAAGGCCACAGTTGAAGAAACACAATTCAAGATTCAAAGCAAGAACATATATCAATGAAACAGACATATTGTTCCCAGAATTGCTTCACTCCCCTAAAAAACTGCTTCTTCATGCAGTTCATCAAGAAGAGCAAGGTTGCCTCCTCACAAGTAGTCTGACTGACCTTTTTTTGTGCCCACCTCCTCTCAAGCCTATGTGCTTTTAGAGGAGGAGGCAGTTCTTCTTTATCTTCACTGATCATCTGCAGCTGTGTACCTTCTCTACCTGAAGTCTCTGAGCTTCCCAGCTGCAGCTGTGCCTCTCCTATCTCTAGCTCAGCCAGCTGCTCAGCCAATTGCTCCTCTGCTCCCACTTCTGGCTTGAATCCCTTGGCTACCAACTCACCCTCCTCTGAAGTACATCTGGAGAAGTGTCTGGGGAAGCATCTGGGGGAGTCATCACAAATTGTTAGACAAAGGGAGCACTACCTCATCCTCCTGCGCTGCTGTGCTTGCCTCTGTTTCAACTTGTCCTCCTCTTATCTTCCCACTATGGTCTGTCCTTTAGCACTCTCCTGCTACTGCCATGCACCCCCCGCATACATGCACATTGGCCCTGGCAACCTTCATCATCTTCCCCCATGTTGCTGATAAAGTGAACCTGGTAAAAGACCATCAGCTGCTTTTGCTGGATGTGACTTGTTAGCAGCTGGAAGAAAAAGATGATGAAGGCTGAGAGGGAAAAGGGGAAGCCAGTGAGGTGCAGAGTATCCAAAAGGACAGAGATGGGGGAAGATAGGAAGGTGGGGTGAGATGAAGTGATTCTTGGGGTAAAGGAAAGCATGAATTAGCATTGTTGAGGAAATGGCAGTGAAACAGATATGCCTTCAACTTTCTTAATGCTCTAGTCCAGCTAGTAAAAAAAACCAGGAAAACAGCTAAAAAAAACCCCACCCTTGGTGGCTCTTTCAAAGGAAGTAATTACTTCTATATTTATAGACTGTATGTCATAAATGCCTTAAAAAGCAACATGATAAAAAATATCACATGGCAGCAAACCTATAATTTTTGGCATATAGGTGAAATTTAATGAAATATTTTTCTGACTCTTATATTCCAATTAAGAATTCAGCAGTCAGAAGAAGAGAGTATTTTATCTGTTGTAAACCAACGAATTTAAAAATCTAGCAAGAACATTAATTAAGCCTAAAACATATGCAGGAAAGCAACCAATGGCAAGCTTTATGGTCACAGGAGGTGTAGATTGACATAAAGCCATTTCTGCACCCACAAGGTAGGCTTCAAACAGTTAATAGCAATTGCCTCAACAAACCACAAGAGTTCCTGTGGCACAGTAGAACTGATTTTTTTGTTCTGACCTAGGCTTACCCAACAGCACGAAGCAGACCCCTCATCCTGATAAACCCATTTAGTTTACAGTGAATTCTTCTCCAGCAAAGTCCTGGCCAACAGTCTTTCAAGATATTTCATAATTACAGACCTTTATCAGACTTGGAAAGGTGCCAGGCTGATATCTTCCAGAGGCCTCACTGTAACAAACAATACTAGGCAAGAATGCAGGAACAGATCTTCAAATGAACTAATTGTCTCCTGCAAAACCCCACCTCACCCCTTTCACTCCTCTTTTATTCCCTATGGGAAAGGCCGTTCACCGTCCACCTGTAACTTTACTTCCAAGTTGACCTTTGTTCCTCAGCTGTTCCCTTCTTCTGGAAGATCTGAGCAACTGTCAGACAGCTCTGGCCCAATCTCTGCCTCCAGGACAGTGCACTTGTCAGAGCCTTCCCCAGATTCCAGGACTGGCTCATGTTCCTTCCCAACCTCCTCACTGTCTGAATCTTCTGCCAGCTCCACTGGCCACTGATGGGCCACAACAGTTTAGATCCAACTGGTGACCCATAGATAGTAAGTGTCTCACAATGGCTGAAGGAGGCATTTTATGGCCATGATTTGCTGTTGTTGGATTATTCAAGGCTGTTTGGACCCATTTCGGAAGATGCTCCTTACTATCTATGAGTCATCAGGTGGATCAAAACTCTGTGTATTAAGTTCTATTATGCCACCAGAACTCTCATTTCCTGCAGTTTGCTAAAGGCAGTTGCTATTAACCATTTGAAGCCTCTCTGTTGTGTGCAGAAACAGTTTAATGTCAATCTACGTCTCCTGTGGGCATAAGGCTTGCCATTGTTTGCTTGCCTGCAAACATTATAGGCTTAATTAATGCTCTTGTTAGATCTTATATTTGAGGCTGATTTTAACCATGTTATTGTAATGTAGGTACGGATGAGTCAATACGAAATGTTTACATCTACCTCTGTTCGTCTTTTGACTGTATTGCTTAAATTATAAAGGAGTATTGATTATTATTATTATTATAGAACATTTGAGGGATGCATGTTGACCTCAAAATCTGCTCCATTTATTTCACAGATGGTCACATATATGCATTTCTTGCAAATCAGATGCCATGATAAATAACCAGTGGAATAAATAATAGGGCTATGCAAACTTTTGATTCAGTGAATAAAGTCAATGGTGATTTAGTTAAATTACTCCAACTAAAGCAGAAATGCTTCCAGGAGGTGCAGAGGCTTCTAACAGACTTGAATAAAAATCAAGGCCGCAAAATGACAGGAAGTCTCTTATCAAGAGAAGTTGTGATTCCTCAAGAAGAAAAACAGTGTAGTCTCTCAGCTATGAAGCATCTATATATATTCCCACTTTTGTTTGGGAAAAATTGTCAACAATCAGTTCTAAAAACATCTGAATCTATGGATAGTTGAATTTATATTCTGACTTTAAGATTACTTTGAATGATCAAACTCCTGTCTGTTTTTTTGGGGGGATCTCTCCGGACTCAGAGTTGTACAACCTTTAAATTTATGCTAAACAGCATAGTTGCATGTATAGGAAACTAGAATCTAATGATTTAAGACTATTGGAAATAAACTGTTGCATTGCTGGGTACTGAATACTGAATACTCATGACAAGAAACCATTTACAAAATGGCCATTAATCACCACAGCCAAGGAAATAAATTTTTAAGAATAACTTGTTAGGGATGAGTAAATCTATCATATTCATACTAGTTCTTTTTTACATACCATCATAATGCCATTTAGTCTAGTTTCTTCAGGAATTTATGATTACTTATCTTCTAAAACATTCATTTTTTAACACCTTTTTATATGACTTTTTGGATTTTTAAAAACAGTCTAAGAAGCTGTAATGGGCATTGAACCATGTTAATGTTTCAGGATATTATATCTAAATTTAGGACAAGAGGTATTCTAGATACACAAAACTTTATTTTGAATAAAGATTGTATAAATTAGAAAAAGTGCCTACAGAAAAGAATGCGATATTGAATATTTTTGACATAAATTTCTAACACAAATTTTGTTAGAAAGGTACCCCTATATAATATATCTTTTGTTCTGGAAATATACATATAAACTCTGAAGTCATCAAAGAAGCATATAATATATGTTTTTGGAGAGAAGAAAGAAATAGGCATGCTTTGATCAAGAGCTGGCTCTGTATTTGAACTTCATTTTTAAACTTATATTATTAAAAGCTGAGAGCATGATTTAAATATGTATGGAACTCGAGTAGAACATTTTTTATACAATTGCACATTTTAAAAAGTTCAGTTGATGGATGTTTTCCTTTTAACTGACAATGTACTGAGTTTTCCACAATTTACAGTAAATATACTTTAACTTGCCTAACAGCACAGCATGAACATATTCTGGTAACCATTTTTTTTTTCTGTGCCATGTCCTGAAAACATTGCCTTCATCTCAGGTCTAACCCATAAAGAAGCAGCTTAATATAAGCATTGGCTGTTTGAGTTTTAAAGCAATTTAAAGCAGGCTGTTTTGCTGTGAATATGATTTAGTATGTTTTGCTGATGATGTATTTGCTGACTCAATTAAGGATGGGAACTGCCCTGCAATTTTTGACTGTTTTAGCTGCTGTAGACACATCTCCTCAATGCTCAGAATGACTGATCTTTTATGGGTGCAGTAAACTACTGGTTTCCAGCCAGCATCTACTTACATAATGCCTGACATGTTTCCTGAAGTGCTTATCTTATCTTGCAAGGACTTCTTATAGGTTTAGTGATCCTTTGAAATAATGGTACACTTGTCGTCTAAATATAGTTTTATGGGTTTTGGGTGGAAAAAAAGCAAAGGGCTCTGTTTAAAAAGCAGGACTGGTCCTGCTTTTTAAACAGAGCCCTTTGCTTTTTGCATTTTACACAGAAGGTTTAAATTAAAAAGAAAAGAAAACTGACTTTTGTTTGTTATGCCAATCTTGGTACTACCAAGTGCCTACTACCAAATGAATTAGAGATTCTTTTCTGTTTAATATTAAGACTTTTTTTTTTTTGAAAGAGCAATTGAACTTTGAAAGATTCATGTAGTCCAGTACTCTTGAGAAAGAAAAAGGTATCTCTTTGAAGAATCTCTTTTGCGAAGGAGATTACAAGAACTGAACTCTATCATAAAGATATAATGTTATATCTTAAATATGGATGAGCATGTACAGAGCAGTTTCTTGTGCACATGACTAATGGCAGGCAAAGACACAGTTTTTGTTCATCTGGGCTTCTTTAACACAAGCAATTGTAATACTTTCTAGATACACAAGTTTCCTATATTATATCCTATCCTTTGTTATCTATAGTAAATATGTACTTAGGAAAAGCAGGAAAGTTTTTACATGGAAAAATGACAATTGCAGTATAATAGCTGGATGATGGTTATTCCCAATTAAGTTTCTAGTTGCTATTTTCAAAATATAAAAAGGTGGGGGCTGCATTTTCTTTATCCTTCAGTTATTGTTTATTCTAAAAGAAAGAATATTAATCTTTTAGAAATAAGAAAATAGATGCAAGGATCAATGAACTATTTTAAATAGCTCTTTTCTTTCTTTTTAGAATTGAAATCATATTTTCCTTACCACTATGAAAATATAAATGAAAATAGTAACTGTTCAAAGGATAATGATAATTTCCTTCTTAGTGGGTAATAAGGTCAAATTAAAATCAAAATGATAAATGATTCTCTTTTGAAGTTTAGCACAAGCAGTATTTTGAAGGGCATAAACAGAGACATTCTCTCTAAAGATCACCTTGCTGAATAATCAGAGTAATAATAATGGGAAATAAGAGCATTAAGTCAAATTATCAATCAAAAGAAATGCTTTTGAATAATTATTTTTAGTTGCAGTGCAGGCTATCAATGTGTTCTTGAGCCATTCTCTTTAACTGTATTTTTTTAAAATTTTGAATCTTAAATTGTGAAGGGATCTCTTCCATTAGAATGAAGCTCTTTTAAATGTGTTCAGCTTAGTGGCAGAAATGAATAAAAATAAATAGCAGGATCAAACTTACTTTAACAAATGAGAATAGATGTATGGACGTAGGAAAATGTGATTAATATTATATTCAAAAGAAGTCTTCATCTTTACAGAATTGTAAATGCAATATTTGATATTTATGACAGACCTTGTGCTTAATTATATATCACCATTGGCAAGGCCTCAGATCATCTATCAATGATTTAATGTATGCTAAACTTTTCCCTGACCTTATACACTAACACATATTGTTCAGAAATTAAAATTCTTCTGGAAAGTTGTCAGTTTAGAGCAGTTTCTCAACCTTGGCCACTCCAAAGATGTATGGATTTCAACTCCCTTAAAGGCTGGGGAATTCTGCAAGCTGAAGTCCATATGTCTTAAAGTAGCCAATTTTGAGAAACACTGGTTTAGACAGTGTTGCTGTCACAGTTCCACTCATGGAACTGACTCCAAACGATAGTTTTGGAGAATATTGTTTCATCCCTTGGTATTTCTCCATCTCATATTCCCAGTGTTCAACTTCTACTTGGAAGTGCTAAGTGGAGTCATTTGTAGATTTCTGTGCCATCGATATATTAATAGCTGTGGCCCTCTCTCTTTTATCAGTTGCAGGTGAGAACATAGAAGTGGTCAGTGAATGCCTGGCCTGAATAAGATCTACGGACTGATTCTAAATTAAGAGAAAAAAGACAAAAGCTTGACTGAATTGTGTAAAATCTGAAAAATGGTGGGAAGATTGGATCCTACTTGGTTGTTGTTGTGAATCAATAAAAGTGTATAACCTAAATGCAAATTTGGGGTTGAAAACCTGCACACTTGATTGGTCCTTATACAACAACTTGGGATTGGGCCAGAACCAGTCCCTGATTGGCCACTTTTGGGACTGTCCTTATTGGTCAGTAGTGGGAATCTGTTGCACATTTTCATTGGTTAATAAGGCAACAGCTAACCCTATAAAAGGGTTACTGCTGCCCATAGCATTGCTCTGTTATGTTCTATCACTTTATTAAAGAGTTGAAGTCACTGGTCAGATGTCTGGTCTCCGTTATTCTCCATACTTAACACTGGCGACGAAGGTGGGATCCGGAGACCGAAGAGCTGACTAACCTACAGAGCAACTAACAGAGCACGTGGTTGAACACGCACCATCAACGGCAACATGGCCAGCGGTGTCGTACCACCCGCTCCATTTGACCCAGAAACCGAAGACTGGGAGTCGTATATGGATAGGTTCCAGATGTTTCTGGAGACCAACAATTTGAAAAATGCAACAGCCGGAAAAAAAAGAGCTATATTTCTAACCCATTGCGGCCCTACCGTATTTAAAATGGCAAAGTCACTTGCCAAGCCAGCAGAGGTAAAAGAGATGGACTGGGACGTCCTTGAACCTTTACTACGGGCTCACTACGCGCCCACAGTGCCAACCTTAGTCCGAAGACACGAATATTACCGGAGGGACCAACAGAAAGGTGAAAGCCTCGCTGATTATATCGCGGACCTCCGAAACCTTGGAGGCCTCTGCGGATTCGCAGACTTAGAAGAAGCTCTCCGGGACCGTTTGGTTCTGGGCCTAGAAGACGGCACGATCCAGAGTAAAATTATGGCTAAGGGGGACATCAGTCTCACCGATGCCCTTAAAAAGCCTCGGCAGCAGAGGCGACCAAGAAATCGGCAGCCGAATCGCCGCACCAACGCACCGCTACGTAAACTCGCCACGGATACCTCGCCTCGCACAGAGAGACACCCGGTATCAACTCACCACGAAGACCTAGAGACTAGGCAAGTATAAGGGGACCCCAATCTCGTTTAACTTGAACCCTGAAATAGCACCCATCCGCCTTAAGCGCGTCGGGTGCCGTTCGCTATAAAGCCTAAAATCGGCGAACAACTCGATAAGCTGATAGCGCAGGGCGTGCTGGAACCCACCGACCACGCCCATTGGGAAACCCGATAGTGACGCCTATCAAGCCTGATGGGTCCCTAAGAATTTGCGGAGACTACCGGGCCACATTAAACCACGCACTGCAGCAAAGTGCTTATCCAGTACCGGTAGTGCAACATTTACTCCATTCTCTGGGCGGCGGAAAAGTTTTTGCCAAACTAGATTTAGCCCAGGCGTATCAACAATTGCCTGTAGACCCAACCACAGCCGAGGCACAAGCGATCGTAACACATAGGGGCGCATTTAAATGCAACCG
The DNA here is from genome assembly GCF_049901735.1 of Notechis scutatus. Classification (NCBI taxonomy): domain Eukaryota; kingdom Metazoa; phylum Chordata; class Lepidosauria; order Squamata; family Elapidae; genus Notechis; species Notechis scutatus. The sequence goes on along the minus strand of NC_142009.1, from coordinate 254,144,678 downwards.
GCCAATTCGGGTAAGCATCACCCTGGAATCTTCCAGAGTTTAATGGAAAGGTTGTTACAAAGGGATAAAAGGCGTTGTCCCATATTTCGACGATGTACTCATGCCAAACCTAACAAAGACATCCTAGAAAAACGACTCAGAGAGGTTTTACGAAGATTCCAAAATGCAGGCCTAAGAGTAAAAAAAGATAAATGCCAGTTATGTACCGAAAAAGTAGAATTTTTGGGATACCTCCTGGACAGCCAAGGAATTCATCCCACCGAAGACAAATTACGAGCAATTAAAAGGCACCCACTCCAAGGAACAAGGCAGACCTACAGGCGTTCCTTGGACTTATCAATTTCTATAATGTGTTTTTACCCCACAAAGCAACAGTAGCTGAACCATTGCATAGACTATTAGACAAAAAAGCAACGTGGGTTTGGGGACAACGGGAACAACATGCTTTCCAACAAGTAAAGAAATTGCTAACTTCTGATTCAGTACTTATGCAGTACAACGAGACTCTGCCACTCACTATCACGTGTGATGCATCACCTTTGGGGTTGGGGCAATTCTGGCCCACGTGTTACCAAATGGAGCGGAGGCCCCCATCGCATTTTTTTGCGAACCTTAGCTAAAGCTGAGCGAAATTATAGTCAGCTGGACAAAGAAGCTTTAGCTATTGTTGCTGCAGTTAAAAGATTTCACGAATATGTTTATGGCCGTGCGTTTACAATAATCACTGATCATAAACCGCTACTGGGGATCATTGCGGGTAATAGACCAACCCGTATATATTGTCCCCCAGAATGACCCGTTGGTCTGAATTCCTGGCGACCTACAACTACACCTTGCAACATCGCCGGGAAATCGATTTTCCACGCCGATGCATTGAGCAGAACACCGCTCCCAGACGCTGTTGTGGATCCAGCCCCAACCCTCTCAACACTACAGATTGAAGCTCTACAGGCACCACCCTTGATGGCTAGAGACATTGCTTTTGAAACGAAACGTGACCCAGTTCTGCAACACATACTACGCTAGGTTGAACGGGGGTGGCCAACGGACCAAATTACACCTGAATGGGCGCCCTTCAAAGCCCGCCAAACCGAGCTGTTTTCCCAAAAGGCTGTATCTTGTGGGGCGATCGAGTCGTAATCCCTGGCAAATTGCAACAGACTGTGTTGGCGGTATTGCATGAGGGACATCCGGGAATTGTGCGGATGAAATCACTCGCCGCAGCTATGCTTGGTGGCCGGGAATCGACAAAGAATCGAGGCCTGGGTCGCTACGTGCCAACGTTGCCAGGGCGTCAGCAACGCCCCACCGAAAGCAAGCCCAACTGAATGGGAAACGCTGAGGGGACCGTGGTCCCGTATTCATATTGACTTTGCGGGGCCTACCAAAGGTCACACTTTCCTGATTACTGTCAACGCCTATTCCAACTGGCTTGAGATTCATCGAATGCACACTACTACAACCGACTCAGTTATTAATAAATTAAACAGACTATTTGCCACGCACGGGTTTCCGGACGTGTTGGTCTCGGACAACGGCCCACAGTTCACTGCATTGCCCTTTGAACAATATCTGGCTGATCGGGCATCCGCCATGCGCTGACCTCGCCCGCGCATCCTGCGGCAAATGGACATGCAGAACGCATGGTACAATTTGTGAAAAAGACCCTGCATAAAATGGAATTTGGCAACATCGACGAGAAAATCAATCGAATCCTCTTATTGCAGCACATCACGCCCCACAGCGTAACCAACAAAACACCCGCTGAACTTCTTATGGGGCGGAAAATACGATCGCACCTTGACCGGCTCCACCCCGCTTTCGCACCAGAAAAACCTTTCGGCTCCAGCAGCAAATGCCGGGAATTTAAGGTAGGCGATTTAATCTTTGCCAAAAACTTTTCCGGCGACCCGTTATGGATACCCGCAAACCGTTACCCACCTCACCGGGCCTAGATCTTACCGCCTGCTAACAGACGATGGGAGGGTGTGGAAACGCCACATAGACCAACTCCGATCGAGATTACCACCCACCGGCCATGACTTCCCCAGTTCACCAACTCAAGGGGGAGGGAGTATCGAGGAATTGACCTTGATACAACTAATAGCAGGTCAACGGGAGCTCTACAGCCCAGCGAAGCACCGGAATGTGAAGCGGGAGGGAGTTGATGTCTTCAGGGAACTTTAATACGGGGAAAACGAACTGCAAAACCCTGAAGAAACACACAGTAGCAGAAACAACCTCAGTGAATGCAGCACGGACTCGCCGTGCAGCGAAATAGAACTCAACAATGGTCATCCAAACGCTCCACCGAACCGGACATTGGACAAAAACCGGTGGAGCCTCGGAATCATCCAGGCAGACCAAACGGCCTGCCTATCTTGAGATTTTATCACAGCTCCCCTCAAACGGAACCCAGGGGGAGGGTGTTGTGAATCAATAAAAGTGTATAACCTAATTGCAAATTAGGGGTTGAAAACCTGCACACTTGATTGGTCCTTATACAACAACTTGGGATTGGGCCAGAACCAGTCCCTGATTGGCCACTTTTGGGACTGTCCTTATTGGTCAGTAGTGGGAACCTGTTGCACATTTTCATTGGTTAATCAGGCAGCAACTAACCCTATAAAAGGGTTACTGCTGCCCATAGCATTGCTCTGTTATGTTCTATCACTTTATTAAAGAGTTGAAGTCACTGGTCAGATGTCTGGTCTCCGTTATTCTCCATACTTAACAGTTGTATCGGCAGATTCATCTTTGTCTTTATAGAATAAGAATGGTATATGTATGGATTTCATTTCACTAGCTGCAAAATTAATTGGATAGATTTTCAATATCTATATACTTTGGTAATGAATTTAGATTACAGGTAGTCTTCATTTAAATGACCAATCATTCAATGAGCTTTGAAATTTATGACAGCACTTAACAAGTGACAATTATGATGAGTCCTCGTACTTATGGCTGTTGCGGTGTTCCCATGGTTATATGACCATGAACTGGATGCTTGGTGCTCAATTTCTGATTACATCATACAATTCCACAGACAGGTGACAAAGTCGGTGGAGAAGGTGGCAGGAAGTTACATTCATGTGAGCTCTTCATATAACGTCCTTGCTCAATGATGGCAACTGGGACTGTGAAATTGTTGTCACTAGGGGCATATCATGGATTACAAATTCATGACTTAATGACATGAGTTTCCAGTCCTAATTAACATTATTATGTGAACACTTCCTGTACTATTGCATGTTAGATTTGGGTCTTCTTTCAAAATCAGTTGGTGCAAAATATAGCAATCTGAAAAACTTCTTATGGAGATTTTAAATTATATATCTACTCTAGGTGCCCTTTCTTTGTGGAATGCCCCCCCCAACTATTTATTTGTCCTACAAAAGCTGATTTGATCGAAGAAAAAAATGTTAAACAGCCTATCATTAAACTTAATTCAAAATTCATTAGCCTTTTATAGTTTTGCTAAAAAATGCTGTAATGATAAATGACCATGATATGCTATATAAAAGTCCTGGAAAGATTAATGCTAACAAAATCATGGTGTTTTTTTTAATTTGCAACACAGCCAAAACAAACCAGATTCTACTAGAGAGCTAATTGATTTAAATCCATCATGATATACTTCTTTCCCAAAATTTTATATTGCTGCTGGCCATATTTTAATTATATTTCTAGTTTGTATAGTAAAATGAATTGTTGCTAACAAAAACAAAGCCAAACAAAACACAAATATTGCAGCACAAGCCCTGAAGCAACTTTGAGTGGCAATTATGTCTATATTGCCACTGTGCTAACTAACTTTGGCTTTCTACTATTATTGTTTCTTTCCTACATCTATCAAGCTGAGAATCAGTTTTCATCTTCCCTTCTAAAACTGAACTGAAGAATTGCCAACCGGAGAACCAGATCCTCCTACTTCACCCTCTTTCCTATGCAAAACTGATTTGAATATTTGAACAAGTAGGGATTTTTCTCACTAAACTTCATTGATAAAAGGGAGCCAATCATTGGGAGTGGGAAACCATCTGTCTGTTCAGCAATAATTAGGCTGCAAAAAGTGCTCCCACTTTAGACAATTGATAGCATTCCTCAAGGACATGTGGGAAGCCTACATTTTTATATAATGATTAATGAGTTGCCAACAATTACCTCATCAAGTATGGAGGTGAGTTTATATTTCAATGACTGCCCTTTGGAGAAATATTTAATTTGCTGGAAGATAAATAAAATGAAGCTGTGAGGAACTTAATGACATTGAATATAAAGGGCCCATGATTTTCACTAATTAGAACTATTGGTTACTATTCAGTAGAATTCTTATTTGAATCCTTAATAAACACAAATTCAATTAGATACAAATTTTATTTTGTGGATATAGTATTTTATGATAAAGACCCACAGTGGCAAGTTACTTCTGCTGACTAGCGGCTGCCTGCAATTTAACAATTTGAATCTCACCAGGCTCAAAGTTGACTCTATCCTTCCAAGATCAGTAAAGTGAGGACCCAGATTATTGGGGGCAATATGCTGACTCTGTAAACTGCTTAGAAAGGGCTGTAAAGCACTATGAAATGATATATAAGTGTAAGTGCTATTGTTATTGCTGTCATTTGTGTAAGGTTTTTAAACAGTATAAAAATATTGGTGAACTGGCTAAGAAAGAGGAGGGGGGAATTATATTGTGTTTTTTGCTTCAGTGAAGAGTGTCACCTCCAGAGCGTAGAATCAAATCTAGTTGCCCTGCATCTTGCTTTTGCTCCTGATAAGGACTGCAAGCTAAAATGCATATCTACTGGGATTTGAAGAACATAGATCTATCATCTCAGAGTCAGACTGAAAGACTGTCTCTTAAATATTAATACAAATTATATCAACCTGTTTGAACATCATTGTTATCTGGAGTACAGGTAGTTTGTGTTTAGCAATTTCTTCATTTAGCAATTGCCTCATTTAGTGTCTGTTCCCATTCGTGAAAAGTAATTTAGTAACAAAACCTTCAATTTATGAACTTCAGACGTCTCCAAAGGAAAGCTAAAGTAATTTCATAAGCAAAGTTGTGATTTGACTTAATGACTTCATTTAACAATCAAGTTGCTGGTCCCAACTGTGGTCATTAAATGACGTCCATCTATATTTGTTTCTGTTCTCACCATGTAATTAAATGGAAATGGAATCACACCACAATAATATAATTTTGTTAAGTTGTATCTGGGGAATTGACCATAAGGATTTTGAATTAAAGAACTATTTTAAGAACAATTACTTCTGTTGAAAACAGTAAGAAAAGACTTAATTCTCCCACTTAAGAATTGGATGTGTGCCAACTCAATTTAAAATAATTACTTTGGACCACAGCAGCGTTCTTGAAGAGTTTAAAATGAAAACTATGCCTTACAAAATAAGCAAAACATTTCACTAACATAACAATATAGAAAATAAGTTAGCTAATGCTAGATGACAAACAGTACTGTTTCAAACATGAATCTTCCTAAGAACACAGTTGGTACAGTATTTGTTTTGGTAATACTTGAATATTTCCCACAAAACCTACTAACTTTATCTTATTTTTGTAATAATGGAAAACTGTTCAATATAGCTGTTCAACTATATTGTTTCTCTACCCAGAAGTAAGAAAATTGAATTAAATTGGGTGTGCTTCTAAGTAATTGTGTATGTGATTGCTGCACAATTTTAAAAAAGAATCCACAGTTAACTATAATATTAAGAAAAGTTGTTTCTGTCCATTATTTGTTTTTTATAAGGAAATTATGTGTAACATAATGTGTAAGGAAAGTGTAACATAATTTCCACATTAATAGGACATGTGGTTTATGTATTCTCAAGGGAATGAAACAATAAAAAAAACTGGCTTTAAATAAGATAATGTAGAATTGGTTTATTGCAGATTGTAGTTGAGTTCTTCTTGAAGACATTATGATTTTGTAATGTCCACAGATTGTAGAAGGATCTTTTTACTTTCTAATTTCATTAAACTGGTATTCTGTCAAGGGACAGAATGATGGAATGACAGAAACATTAGCTGCTAGAGATGTGCACTGCTGCACATAGATACGTCCTGTTTACAACTCCCTAAAGCAGCTTCATCTTTCCGGGATCAGGTTGGAGATGGTAGATATGTAAGCTTGCTAACATTTTATTTTACTACTTTTTCTCCTTTGGTTTTTTTTAAATGCAGATTGACATGCAGAAATTAATATTTTCCGAGCAGAGAGAGAGATACATAATAGATTCTTAATAAATATGCAGGAATAATAAATAATATGACATTTTATTGAACAGCCTTTCCACCAATTCTCTGTTGTATCAAAGAAAGATTAAGCTTTGGTAATTGGTAAGATTTTTGAGTGCTCCTAATGAAACAGTACTCAGTGCAACTCTTTTTATACCCCTAAATATGTCATTTGAAGGAGAAAACATAAATAACCCCTATACTACCCAATTATACAGGATTTTATGTAATATTTCAGCAGGGTGAAATATAAACTGATAATAATCCCGTCCCTTCAGAACAGTGTCAGCAATTTACTACTGAAAGGATCACTGATCATGGAGTATAGCACAACAAGAAAGCAGTCTTCATTTCCCAGTGCCACTGCATCATGAATAGCTTTCCCCCAAGAGATTAAAGAAGAGTTTAAAATACTTCCTTGTAAGGAGTATGTAACTCGCACATTCCCTTCCTGACCACTCTAGTTTGAAGATTGAGCTTGTTTTCCAACCAAAATATGTCATAAAGCAATCCAACTGTTTCAGTGGCTTCTTTTTCCTACACTCAGCTCCAATCCACTGTTCAGGTTTATGAAAAAGCCTTGTGTGTTTGGATATGCTGTGCTATTAACATTTTTCTATATTCTAAAAAAGCTACTTAGCACAGTTAGATTATAGGGATTTGGGAAAGCAAGATACAGATTGAAAAAATAAATAAGTAAACAACAAATAAATCATTTTCCCTATTGGAGAGAACTGTAACATTGTTTTCACAATCATTTACATGATTACATAACGAAGCATGTACTAGCAGCTCAGACTGTTAACTTAAATTGCAATTCTTCATCCACTCACTCAGGAATCAATCCCATTGAATTTAACATAAATTACTTTTGATTATGCATGTATAAAACTCTGCTGCTGGATGAGTCAGATTGTAATATCTGTAACCAAATCTCCATCTGAAATTATTGTAATTAATTTCAGAGTTTGATTAAGGTTTAGCTTCAGTAAAGGAGATACTTTGTTTTCTCATACAAGTTTTCTGATAAGTGAAAATATTTTAATGAAACCACAGAAAGCTGTTCTCACATCAAATGTCTGTTTGTAATTTAAAAACCAAGGGTATATGAAAAGTCTCAGGTTACCAGAGATTCTGTGGAACTAGGACATCTGCATCAAAACTTTGGACATAAACAGAACCAGCAATTTAATGATGTTATTTTCTTACTGGGTTTTATGACAAAGATGAGCATAGGACTTCTTAATATCACTTCTAAATAATATATAGTTCTATTTAATTGTAAATATGTATGAATTTCAAATACCATAGAAAACTTCACAAGAGTTGTGAGATGAGTTGATTGACTGTGTATAGAACTATGGATTTATCAGCCACTGGTATGTAGGTTGAAATTAATTATTTCCTTAAATTTAATATGAACATCTTTAAAATTCAATAAATCTCCTTCTATAATTTAAACATTTATGGCATGAAATATTGGGTTCAACTCAACATTTCTTTCTGGACTAAAGAAATTCAGTATCTTCAAGTAAGATATCCCTATATATCTACTTTTGTTATTTCCATCTGTTCTCAATATTTCTTTCATTTTTGATAGCTAGCATTGTCATTATTGAATTTCCTTCCTGCTGACTTATTTTTCTTCAAGTTAATTCATACAGCAACATATCTGCAAACAAAAATGCTATGACTGCTTCTCTTTAACTCTTTATAAAGGCTCCCCATCAGGACTGAGTAGAGTGTAACAGACCACATGCAGAGACCATCAAAATAGATTTCTCCAAATCTGTGTTCTATATGGTAACTGAGTTAGGTTTTCTCCATATATATAGTTTTTACAATCTGAAATTGGTGTCACCCACATATCTCCATGATATTGTAAGATCTCTGAGGCTGAGGACTTCCGGTTTGTCGGCTTCGCTAGCAGCAGGGATTTGTGATCCTGTGCGATCCCTGCCGCGCTAGCCGCTTTGGTGCCTCCGATCCATCGATCTGGAGGCTAAGGCTGCCACGAAGAGGCAGCCGAAGATAGGGGGAGCTGGTGAGGGGTTTGGGGGTGTTGCAGACCCCCTTCCCAGCCGGCAAAACCCCCCTTTCCCAAGACGGTCGAGCGGCAGTCTGTAATGGCCGCCTCAAAGAAGCCGGCAGCTGGGTAAGACTGGGCAGGAGGAAGAGAGGAGAAAGTTGCTAAGAGAAAGTTTTTGTGGCTGACCCAGGATTTTAAGAGGCGTTTAATCCTGATTCTCTCTGGAATTTTGTGGAATTGCTCTAACTTTTGAAACATTTTGGTTGCTTTAAGAAGAAGAATAAAGAATGGCTTTATCTGTTGATGAACTTAGAGAATATGAAGAAAGAAAGGACGCTGTGAAAGAAGTCTTTCTCTTTTTAGAAATGGCGCTTGTTAATTATCAAATACAACAACAGATGGAGGAAATGGAAGGAGAAGAAGAAGAAGAAGACGCCATCTTCAATGAATCTAAAAATTTAGTTAAGAGAGAAAGGAGAAAGAAAGGAAGGAAAATGAAGGACTTAAGATTCAAAAAAATACTTAAGAAAGGAAAAATAAGATGCAAAACCAATTCAATGTTAATGTTACTGAGCAAAAGGAGAAAGGAATACAACAGAGAGGGGAAGCTGGAGGTAAAAAGGTTAGGTGGGATAAGAAAGGAAGGGAAAAGGGAGGGAAAAGCCACAAAGGTATAAAACAAGATGGGAAAAAAGGAAGTTTTTTTAGGGATAAAGGGTAATGTATAATTTCTTTAAAAAAGAAGATTCTGCAAGGTACATAAGATGGTATGGTAGTATTTGTATTAGAAATAGAAAATTAGAATGTTATAAGAATTAACAAAAGACTAAATATTGAAATGTTTAGTAATGATAGATTTTAAAATTTAATAAAAGATTAAAAGGAATGTTTAAAATATTGAGTTTAATTAAAAAGTTTAATTTACTGTTGTTTTGATCTTATTATAAACTCATTATTGTAGTATTTGTTTCTTGAAATAGACAATTGGAATGCTATAAGATTTAAAATTTAGATTTATTATTTAATTATATTAATTATTATGGACTTATTATTTTCTCTCTTTAGAGGCTAGTAGGTTGAATGTACTAAGCAGAATCAGATTGGGTATTAGGTGTTATTTTAAATATTAATTTAGGGGGAGGATAGAAAGGCATCATACCTTGATCAGTGATTTCAGGAGAAATTCTTTTTTTTTACTTGATGTAGGGAATGAGATAAATGGATAATTTGGAAAGAATAGACAAAAAATATAAATACAATGATTTAAATTAAAATGAATTAAATAAAATAGAAATAAGAAGAGTGAAAAGCGGGGAGAAGTTATATAGAAGATATAGAATGGTAAATAAGATAGGTAATGATATATAAGATGAGCACGAATTTAATTGAAGTCCATACAAAGAGAGGTAATCTGGGGCCAAACTACTTTCTTAAAAGAAGTTTTATATTTTTGTGTTTTGTGTGTCTATGTTTTCTTTGAGAATTAATAAAACCTCGGAGGAATGTTGGATGAGAATAATGTTAAACAAGACAGAGAGGAATGAAGATGATGGTTATAAACTGGATAAATATAGAAAATTAATAATAATTAATGAAATTGAATACGAAAAGAGAAATAATGAGAAATTTGTTAAGAGATATCTATATGGTTATATTGAAATGGTGAAAAATAGAATTATGTTGTATAAAATAATATTTTATTTGACTTGTAAAATTAATAATGGAGAGGTTTCATGTACTTAATGGTTAACGATGGTTTGTTTGTCTTTAAAATTAATAAAATTTGTTTCAAAAAAAAAAAAAAGATCTCTGAGGCTGAGCAGTTGAGAAGCCTAGTCAACAATCACCTCCCACTTTACAAGAAATACTCTCTTGCAGTGTTTCCATTGAGGCTGTAGAGCAGGCAGTTTCCACTGATGGTAAAGTGTTCCTTTGTCCTGCCTTCAACTTCATAAGACACGGGTGTAAAACTCAACACATCGCGTTGCCAATGTGTGACATTTTGCAACATTTTTCCCATTCACGGGGCTGGGTGTGGTGACCCAGAGTGTAACACAAACATAAGAAAATCCAAAATGTAAATAAAGTCCTTTAATGCCTCCAACTTGGCCCCACTGTTCAATAATACTTAGTTGGAGATAAAATGCACTCAAAAATAGTCTTCAAAAGAAAGCAATACAGTCCGAAATTAATGAGTAGATAGAGGTGAAATAAAAAACCAAACAAACTACAATGATGAAATTTCCACAAAGGAACAGGAGAAGTATTTACCAAATTCAAGGAGATCACAAGGGTCTGTTGGAAGGACGCCAACCAAGATAACTTCAAACCAAAATAAACCATGCTTTGTTTCCAGCGTTTGCCAGTACGCAGGTCCAAACTCTTCTTCAGTTCTCACACCTGTAGCCCATGAAGAGGATCAAGGCCCTCTCCTCCTGAGGAGACCATGTCTCTCCCCTATCCTCTCCTCCCCGCATGCCCTAGGATGGATAGGGGATGGGCCTGGGTCCTCCTCTGACTGCTCAGCTGGCCTCTGGCCTTCCCCGGGCTCCTGCACAACCTCCAGAGCCATACTTCCACTCCCTGTCAGCTGTTCCTCCTCTCCCTCAGAATCAGTCTACACCAGGGGCATGACACTGGGATCAGCATGGCCTGCATGTGACACATCCGGCCCATGCCGCCAGTTTGACACCCCTATCCTAAGAAATGTAAAATGCTATTCATTCTTGTTGCCATAACCCATCAACCACAGCTGTACTTCAGGAAGCTTTGTTTCCCTTCTGTAGATATTTTTTTCCTTACTGCAAAAAGAATGAGTCTGGGGATCGAGTATTGGCTGCCTGCCATTGTTCATACTTTTCCCTTTGGCCAATTGGATGAAATTATGACTGGCAACAAGAAGGGATGGAAATCCCCAATGTAGACACCCAGTGATGCAAAACTCTATTAAATGGGACTGTTAGTTCTCGATGGTCCACTAAATGCTAGTCAAGATATACTTTTTTCTGCTATCCATATTTTTGCAGTCCACATCAGATAATTTTGATACAGAGGTTATGTTAACAATAGAAGGACTATATCAAGCATCATATCATCAGTTAGTCAGATACTTGCCCTTAATCATTCCTTGTCTTGACATGGCAGAAATCTCAACAAAGCCTTAATTGCCTAAATGTTCACTGAAGAATTTAGAGCCTTCATATATTTATGGTTCTGTCAACATTTCAGTACCTGCTTCTAATTGAAAATAGGTTCTTATGAGCCTTCTTTAACAAGATTAATTGAGATGGAAAGGGATAAAATTACAAGAATTTAAACAGCTGAACTATTTCCAATTTAGAAGAAATTTATTCCCCAATATGTTATGTGGAGTCTATCATAACTCCTTTCAGCAGTTTTCTTGAAAACTGGTGAAAAAGAGGTTCTTTTCATTCATAACAGAGTAATTTGCAGATGGCTGCTTAGGAAACCATATCCTAAATCCTATCTGTCTGTGAATATTACAGCTCCAGAATTTAAATTCCCATTTCTTTGTGCTTTTCTAAGTTAACAGGTACTTTGATGGTTTCCTTGATGACTTTAGGTAGCCGAAATATAATTAGATAATGATTCTCTCTAGCCCGGGAACTACTATTTTCCACATCACCAGCTTTAGCTTGTCAAGGCTGGTGGTTGTATATCTTTAAAATGCAAATTATCCTTTACTTCCTCTGTTCACTTTGGATCTATCTCCTAAGTCTAAAAACCCCAGAAGTAGGAAAAAAAATCTTCTCATTATCCACATTTAATGTGAAAATTGAACTTTTAAGGAGTCACTCTATTTATTTACTGTTTAGATTTATATCTTACTTGTCTCCAGGAGCTCAAAGTGTTTATAGGGTTATTTCCTTCATATTATTCCCACATCAACAAGCTTTGAGGTAGAATTATGTGAGCAGAATTAATTGGTCCAAAAACATTCAATATATTACCCTGTTTTATAAAGAATTACCATATATAAATTTGAAATTGTTGAAAATACCATTACGATTCTTCAATGCAATATCAGCTCTTCCAGTTTTTCTCTTCCTGTTATATGTTCTAGACAAGATTACAGTGCTCTCCCTCACATCCAGTTCATTACCTGTTCCTATGCTCTTTTCTGCATTCTAAAACATGGAAACTTTTCAGTAACAATATTTTTTTCTTCTTTCTTTCTTGAACAAAGACAGTTCTTTAGAAAAAGGTATTTTATTTTCTGTTACAAGAAGCTCTAGAAGATGAGGTTAGATCAGCACTTTGGTTATTTCCAAGTCGAAGGAATTCATGGAACTATAGAACAATAGAAGAAAATAGAAGAATCAGTAAAAGTTATAACTAAGTTCCAACTAAGCTAACATAGTTCTAACTAAGCCATGCCAGTATATCTGCAGAATGACACAGTGACCAACTGATTGGAAGAGTTCAATCACATTCTAATATCCCAAATGGGGATTTACAGAGTATGAGAATCATCATACAATATTATTAATTTTATCTGGTAGCAAAATAATATTTATCATCATTCAATACAGATTAGGACCCTACATGGAAAAGACATTAACTGTTTATAGAAAAACCTTCAGTTATGCTTATCATGTCAGACTACTATACTAAGAAGAATGGGAAACCCTGAACATCTTCTAATCCTCTGTGAAATTTATTTACGGTACAAGTTAGAAAGCCACAATACAGAGTCAACATGGCAAAAAAAGAATAGCTCCAAAGTTGGCAAAGGTTCTGTCCTCTCCTAAATTTTTCAGCCTACATGATGAATATATATTAAGAAAAGCCACATTGAAAGAAGATGAGTGAAGTTTTAAAATTAGAGGAGGAAACATCAATAATCTGTGCTATGTTGATGATGCTATCCAGAGAGCTAAAAATGCCAAGAGTCTGTGTAAAAAAAACACAGTGAAAAATGGGGACTTAAATACAAATATAAGTGTCAGCTTTGAGAACATGTCTGGTTCAGAGTTATCTGCTGGAGTCAAGTTTTTCTGGAATGCTGACAGTAAGGAAGATACAGAAACCAGCCTTACAATTGACAGGAGCAACCATGAAGAAATATGCTGCCATGAAAACATAGGTGGCCAGGAAAGGTTTGAAAAAAGATAGTTAGCTGCTAGGTTGTATCTTTATCTACAAAGATTAGAAAAGTGTAAACAATAGTTTTCACTAAAACACCGTATAGAAGCAAAAGTTGAACTTTGAAGAAGGAGACTAGAGTATTGATGTATTTGAACATTGGAGAAGATTCCTGAAAATATCATGAATAGTCAAGAAAACAAACAAATGGATCATTGAACAAAACCAGTCCAAAATTCTCACATGGTACAAATAAACAGATTCAAATTATTATACTTTGCATACATTACACGAAGATCTATCTCTCTGGAGAAGGTTCTAATGCTGGAAAAGGTAGAAGGAAAAAGAAGAGTATTGGCAAGATAAATTCAGTTACAATGGCAATTGTTAGGATCAGATTGCCTCTGAGAAAATCTATATAGTCACTGAGAATTGACACAAATCTGGTGGCACATAAGCAATCAACTTGAAACATTCTAAGCAGTTTTATTCTTTTCTTCCTTGAAAAAGAGAGTTCTTTAGAAGGAGATATTTCTGAAGACTCAATTTTTTCCACTTTCATTTGATCATCTTAATCACACATTTCCTCATTTGCATGTATGTTAAAATTACAGGACAACAAAAAGTCTAACAACAGGAGCAGGACAAGCATGTTTATTTGAATCAGGGCCTACTTGAAACTGATGGTTTGAAGGGAAGATGAAGGATAGGACAAGGGTAGAAACCATTATTTGCATTCATAGTATATATTCTCACTTTTTATATGTATTGATTAACTGTTCCTCACTGTTCTTTTTCCCTAGAGTAAACTCAGACTGGCCCACTCTACATTTGTATCACAGTATATGAAAAAAAGAAAACCCTAATCTTTTAACCCAGCTTCCTCACTCAAAAATGCCATACATGCGAGTAGGAAAGGATGCATAAAACACACAGAGAGACAAACTCTCGCAAATCTATCAGCACAGATATCAGACACATCAGCACTCTTTCTGATCATCCTTGAGAAAAATAAATAAGGTTTTCCCTCATTGTGCAATTATTTTATCCAAAAACAATATTAAGCTGCATTGTACACATGAATATATTGTATGGTGCTTCTTGAAAACTGTTCATCAAATATGCATTTCCATGTGTATTTATTACAATAATGCATTCTGCTTTGAATATGATAGAAATCAGCCTAAACAATGCAGCTCATAAATGAATGTCTGTGGGCTAGAAAGATACTACTTTGCATTTGACTACCTGCCAAGTAGGGATACATTTTAGTGATGCATGGATCCACCTGAGAATAGATCTCACTAATCTAATTCATTTTTTAACACTTGAAAAATCATATCAGCACTTCCAGAAGCAGAAGCTTCCAAAAAAGCCTACAAATTCAGTGGCAAATGAGACATGAAAACCTTGTAGCATTTTTCATGATTCTTATACAGTTTTCCTCAAAACTTTTTAGATATAGTAGGGTCACTTAGAACTTTGTACTGGACAAAGCATTTGTGATATGACAGTAATATCTTGACTGTTAAATTCACAGCATGTGATCTGCATGAGAACCTGAATTTTATTTATTTTATTTTATGTACACTGCTCAAAA
Organism: Notechis scutatus; assembly: GCF_049901735.1. Taxonomy (NCBI): domain Eukaryota; kingdom Metazoa; phylum Chordata; class Lepidosauria; order Squamata; family Elapidae; genus Notechis; species Notechis scutatus. The sequence continues at coordinate 254,129,678 of NC_142009.1, read as the reverse complement.
AAATAAAGGGAACACAAAAATAAGACATCCTAGATCTGAATGAATGAAATATTCTTATTAAATACTTTGTTCATTACATAGTTGAATGTGCTGACAACAAAATCACACAAAAATTATCAATGGAAATCAAATTTAGCAACCCATGGAGGTCTGGATTTGGAGTTACACTCAAAATTAAAGTGGAAAAAAACACTACAGGCTGATCCAATGATGTAATGATGATGATGTAATGTCCTTAAAACAAGTCAAAATGAGGCTCAGTAGTGTGTGTGGCCTCCACATGCCTGTATGACCTCCCTACAACTCCTGGGCATGCTCCTGATGAGGTGGCAGATGGTCTCCTGAGGGATCTCCTCCCACACCTGTACTAAAGCACCCCCCAACTCCTGGACAGTCTGTGGTGCAACGTGGCATTGGTGGATGGAGTGAGACATGATGCCCCAGCTGTGCTCAATTGGATTCAGGTCTGGGGAATGGGCGGGCCAGTCCATAACATCAATGCCTTCATCTTGTAGGAACTGCTGACACACTCCAGCCACATGAGGTTTAGCATTGTCTTGCATTAGGAGGAACCTAGGGCCAACCGCACCAGTATATGGTCTCACAAGGGGTCTGAGGATCTCATCTCGGTACCTAATGGCAGTCTGGCTACCTCTGGTGAGCACATGGAGGGCTGTGCGGCACCCTAAAGAAATGCCACCCCACACCATTACTGACCCACTGCCAAACCGGTCATGCTGGAGGATGTTGCAGGCAACAGAACATTCTCCACAGCGTCTCCAGACCCTGTCACGTCTGTCACATGTGCTCAATGTAAAGCTGCTTTCATCTGTGAAGAGCACAGGGCACCAGTGGTGAATTTGCCAATTTTGGTGTTTTCTGGCAAATGCCAAACGTCCTGCACGGTGTTGGGCTGTAAGCACAACCCCCACCTGTGGACGTCGGGCCCTCATACCACCCTCATGGAGTCTGTTTCTGACCGTTTGAGCAGCCACATGCACATTTGTGGCCCGCTGGAGGTCATTTTGCAGGGCTCTGGCAGTGCTCCTCCTGTCTCTCCTTGCACAAAGGCGGAGGTAGCGGCCCTGGTGCTGGGTTGTTGCCCTTCTCCGGTCTCCTCCATGTCTCCTGATGTACTGGCCTGTCTCCTGGTAGCGCCTCCATGCTCTGGACACTACGCTGAAAGACACAGCAAACATTGACACAGCTCGCATTGATGTGCCATTCTGAATGAGCTGCACTACCTGAGCCATTTGTGTGGGTTGTAGACTCCGTCTCATGCTACCACTAGAGTGAAAGCACTGTCAGCATTCAAAAGTGACCAAACCATCAGTCAGAAAGCATAGGAACTGAGGTCTGTGGTCACCACCTGCAGAACCACTCCTTTATTGGGGATGTCTTGCTAACTGCCTATGCTTTCCACCTGTTGTCTATTCCATTTGTGCAACAGCATGTGAAATTGATTGTCAATCAGTGTTGCTACCTAAGTGGACAGTTTGATTTCACAGAAGTTTTATTGACTTGGAGTTACATTGTGTTGTTTAAGTGGTCCCTTTATTTTTTTGAGCAGTATCAGTTTTTTTTTTAAAAAAACTTATATATCAGTTTTTTTTTAAAAAAAAAATAGATCAGTGGTTCCCAAAGTGGGCAGTACTGACCCTAGGGGGCGGTGAGATGCCTTAGGGAGGCAGTAAGAGGCAAGGGGCTGGCAGGGGTGTGCTAAGAGGTGGCAGGGGAGCTCTGGAGGTGGGCCCCTCACAGGGCACAATTCAGGGGTGAGATTTTACCAGTTCACAAGAACTGGTTGTTACCATTCCAGTAGGTTGAAGAACTGGCAAAAGGGGACCCTGGATGGCCTGGCCCCCTCTGCCCACTCCTCCATTTTCTGCTGTCAGTCCTTATTGTGCATGTGTGACATTGTGCGCATGTGCAACAATTGCTGACAGTATTTTCCGCCCGCCCCACCCAGTCACTTCTTATATAGTGCATGTGCACTCGTTTCCCATTTTCCTGCCCACCATCGCTACCAGCACCAGCCAGCCAGCCAGCCAGCCCACCCCGCCTGCCTACCACTGTCTGATCTAGGTGAGTTACACTCTGCAAGCCCACTCCAGCTTTCCTTCACTTTCCTGATGTGCCTGCCTTGAACGCAGTGGCGGCGGGAATGGAGGAAAGCCAGAGTGGCTTTGCTCTCCTTTCCAAACGTCCCACTGCTGCTGCGTTTGAGGTGAGGCCCTGCAGATCATCCCATTGAGCCCCTTGCATTGGAGCGTGCAGCAATCAATTGGGTGAGCCTGTGGGGCCTCGCCTCAAATGCAATGGTGGCGGGTTGTTTGAAAAGGGGAGCAAAGCCACTCTGGCTTTCCTCCGCCTTCCCGATGTGCCTTCTGGCTTTCCTCTGCTTTCCCGACATGCCTGCCTTGAACGCAGTGGTGGTGGGATGTTTGAAAAGGGAATGAAAACCAGAGTGGCTTTGCTCTCCTTTTCAAACGTCCCGCTGCAGCTGCGTTCAATGCGAAGCCCAGCAGGCTCATCCCATTAAGCCCCTTGCACCGGAGCATGCAGCAGTCAATGGGGTGAACCTGAGAGAAGGCAAGAGAGAGAGAGAGAAAGAAAAGAAAGAGAAAATGGGACAGACAAAGAAAGGGGGGATGGAAGGAAGGGATAGAAAGAAAAAGAAATAAAGAAGGAGGGAGGGAGGGAAGAGAAATATAATGAGATATCTATTCTAGTCCAATCACCTGCTCCAGTAGGGTTAGAAGGGAGTGTGTGTGTTTGTGTGTGTTCTTGTAATTTACCAGTATATTTTGGTTTTGCCTTCTTTAGAATAGGCACTGTAATACATTGGGGAAAAGTAATTTGTTAGGGTGGAGATCTGGTCCAATGGATCCTGTTTAAGCCTCAACAAAATGTGAGAGCTTCCTGGTAGTCTTGACCATGTTTCGTCTACGAAACCTTTAATTAATAGAAGCCAAAGATGTTTCAATGTGCTGGCAAAGATGCTGGCAAAGATGTTTCAGTGTGGGATAGGGCCTCTAAAATAGACCTCATTTCAATCTGATGCACCAGGTCTCTCTGTCTCTTTCTCTGTCTCTGTCTCTGTCTCTCTCTGTCTCTGTCTCTGTCTCTCTCTCCCTCTCCCTCCCTCCCTCCATCCCCCACTCTTTATTTGTCCCTTTTTCTTTCTTTCCCTTTTTTCTTCCTTCTCTCTTTTCTCTCTCTCTCTTTCCTTCTCTCAGGCTCACCCCATTGATTTGGTGCACCACTCTGCTCGGACATAAAACAAATGAACAAGAATCAGCAAAGCATCTCTGATTAGATTCTATTCACTACTAGAATCTAATCAGAGATGCTTTGGCGATTCTAGTCCAATGACCTGCTCCAGCAGGTTTAGAAGGGAGTGTGTGTGTATGTGTGTGCATGTCTGTCAAAACTTCAAAACAGGTCAAGTAGCTCTGGGGAGGTCAGTCATAAATATTAGGACACTTGCCAAGCAACCAGCCATTAAGCAAGGACCACTTGTATTTGGTTTAAAAAAGCAGGTTGCTACTAAACCTCCCCCCCCCTGCAACTGTAACTCTTTTCAAACCAGATGTGAACACACACATATTGTAAATATTCTGATTTTCAGAGCAGAAATGGCAGAAGCAGAAAAATCAAAGAAGAAATGTAGACAATACAGTGTGGAGTATCTGAAGTATGGATTTATACCAGCATCATCAAACCAGCAGCAGCCACAGTGCCTAATATGTGGGAAAGTATTTTCTAATGAGGCAATGAAGCCTTCCAGACTGAATGAACATTTGAAGAAGGCACATCCTGACAAGGCAGACAAGAATCTAACTTTTTTTCAATCACTTCGTGACAAATTTCAAAAGCACCCAACACTGTCTCACATGTTTTCTAATGCTTCCCAACAAAACACTGACAGTTTGCGTGCATTATATAACATTTCATTGCTGATTGCTAAGTCTGGAAAGCCACATACTATTGGTGAAGAACTCAACCTACTAGCCATTAGTGAGGTTCTGAGTACTGTTTTGCATAAGTCACCACATGATATAATTAAGACAATTCCTCTCAGCAACAATTCAGTTCAAAGAAACATAGATGAAATGGCTGAGACTGTGGAAGATGTATTGTGCAGCATACTACGGACAACAGACTTTGCATTACAGCTGGATGAATCAACTTTGCCAGGCAATGAATCTTTGCTTCTTGCTTATGTGCTCTTTATTAAAGATGAAAGTTTGACTCAAGAGTTGTTATTTGCGAGGCAACTAAATACAGATACTAAAGGGGAGTCAATATTTCATGTTCTTGAGCAGTTCTTCAAAGACAAGGAAATTCCACTAACCAACATACTTGCTTGTGCAACTGATGGAGCACCATCAATGACTGGTCGCTACCATGGGTGTATTGCTTACTTGAAAAAAGCAGTGCCAAATGTCTTCACCATTCACTGTGTCATTCATCGCCAGCATCTGGTTTCAAAAAACCTCAGTGATCGCTTGAACAAGTCATTACACACTGTCATTACTGCAGTGAACAAAATTAAAGTACATGCTCTCAATGATCGACTATTGTGAGAGCTCTGTGTTGAGAATGATGAAGATTTTGATTGTTTGATGCTTCATTTGGACATGCTGCATAAAGATATGTCTGAGCGGTATCAGGGTCTTCTTTTGATGGAAATCACAGATTGTGTGATAAATCCATTTTTAGATAATGAGGAAGATGGGGTAGTGGAGGAACAACTAATAGAACTGAAAAATGACATTGAGCTGAAGCCAAAGTTTAAGAAATTGTACCAAGAGTTTTGGTAACAGAAGGAAATTTCTGATCACTATCCTGCACTATGGACAGTAGTTAAGAAGCTCCTTGTTGCATTTCCAACATCATATTTGGTAGAAAGTGGTTTCAGTGTGGTTATCCAACTTCTCTCCAAGCAAATAAATCAACCCCAGATTACTGAACGTGGTGATTTAAGACTCCTGCTAAAACCAGACATTAGGAAACTGGTATCACTTCATCAAGCCCATCCATCGCATTAGTAACTGCTTCAGTGTTCAGTAAATTCTTAAATTTTACTGAGTTTACCAAGTTACTAGTTGCTAAGGTTCTTGATAAATGACTATCAGACTTTGAAAACCTGGTATCACTGGATCATGTTCAACAATTTTGTTGAATTAACATTAACTTAAAAGATTTTTAAATTGGATTTTGAATAAATGTGCAATTAATTGTTACAATTTTGAATTTTACTGTTACTATCTTCTTTGGTGGGTTATGCAAACCGTTATTCCGAATAATGCTGTTTATAGGGGGTGGGGAGCCCTGAGGATGAGTTTGTAGCACAAAGGGGGAGGTGGACTGAAAAGAAAAGAAAAGAAAAGAAAAGAAAAGAAAAGAAAAGAAAGAAAGAAAGAAAGAAAGAAAGAAAGAAAGAAAGAAAGAAAGAAAGAAAGAAAGAAAGAAAGAAAGAAAGAGAAAGGGAGGAAGGAGAAAGTGAATGAGATATCTAATCCAACCAGCTGGGTTAGAAGGGAGTGTGTGTGTTTGTGTGCATGTGTGTGCATGGCTATCAAAACTCCAAAAACAGGTCAAGTAGCTCTGGGGAGGCCAGTCATAAATTAGAACACTTGCTAAGCACTTGCCATTAAGTGAGGACCACTGGTATTTGGTTTGCCAGTCACCAAACTATGCCCACCGTCATGTGACCAGCAAGCCACGCCCACCCAGTCATGTGACCAGCAAGCCACACCCAGCCAGTCACGTGACCAGCAGGCCATACCTTCAAATTAGGCCACACCCACAGAAATTTGAATCCTGCCCCTGGGTGGGGACACTGAGGATGAGTTTGTAGCACCAAGGGGGTGGTAGACTGAAAAAGTTTGGGAACCACTGATCTAGATGTTACATCATAAAAATGTAGTAAAATTTGAGCTGGACCACTATATCTTAGACATAGACAGAGAAATGAAAATACACTTCAGAATTATTGTAGGCTGATGCTGTATATATTGATAGCTGCTATATATTTGAGACTCTTATAGCAAAAATCCATTTTCCTGTTATATTTCTTTTTTCCAGAATACAAAATAAGAGAACTAATTAGCAGATAAATTTCTGCAACATACCTTTTCCTTTTCCAAACTTTCAAATCTCAGTAGGTGTTAAAAGGATACATTCTACAAAGGTATTTTGCTCTCCATTAATAACTGCAGAATTAGTTATATAATTATACCAGAGACACTTTCTGAGGTGGTTGCATATAATTAAATTCATTTTGCTTAATTCATAAAAGCCATAACTGTGAGCAACATAGACGTTTTAGAAAGAAATTTGGCTTGTCACAGTTGGACATGTGAACCCGTAACTAACTTATGAGAGGTGTGTGTGTTTGTGTGTGTGTGTGTGAGAGAGAGAGACAGACAGACAGACAGACAGACAGACAGACAGACAGACTCTGTGCATGTGTGTGAGAGAGAACATTATTTATGAGTAATTATTCTGAAAATATGTCTTCAAAATTCAGTTCCTTAATAGCTATTTGAACTGAGTGAGGCCTCAAATTGTAGGATCAAAAATTCTCCTTAGTAGAATTTCAAGTTCTGTTTGAGTTATATTTCATTCACCAACCAAAGCCTTGTGCAATTCTCTCCATGCACATTGTAATATTGATCAGTGTGACCTGTAAGAACTGAATTACAAATGAGTTTTGAGTTCATGAAAAATACAGAATCTGTAGGAAAGAACTTTACAATGGATTGTTACCACAATCCGTAGAACTGAAAAATTTGGTTTTTGTACCCTTCTCCTGTATGCTAATTAATTTCTTTAACAAAAAAAAAAAAATCAATTTGTGCCTTGCTCTTTTATTGTCTACCCAATAAAAGCAATTTCTATCCTTCTTAGCTGAAAAATCAAAAACATAAAATTGGGTCACTGAATTGTTCAGATTTAATTCCATAGAGAATTTAGTATCTACATCTGCACATATGTATTTCTCTATTTCTTATTTTTATTGATGTTCCCAAGACCACTTCAATTTACAAAAGTCTGGTATACTGTAGATATAATATTATTGATATGTATGTACATATTTCCTACTTTGTAGTATTTTTGTAGTTTTTAAAGAGGCTAAATGAGAATGGACCAATAGTTCAAACTATAGTGATCCCCAAAGTCCTTCAAAATAGAGAAAATACAGTGTCACCTCTAGAACCCCAATCTTCAATACAAAAACTGATATTCCTCTTAGAGAAACCTAAACTGAATTCAGATGATGACCTAATCGTATTCTGGGTTGGAAATTTCAGAGAAAGTTGTTTGATCTGTGTTTTGAAGTTAATTGGTTTGATTTAACACTTCCCATTTTCTATGGAAATCAGAAGACAGATATCCTTTGGATTGAACAGTTGTGCAAAAGAAATGTTGTAATTATCAGTTCAAAAAGAACCAGTTTGGTGTAGTGGTTAAAAACACCTGGCTAGAGACCAGAAGACATTGAGTTCTAGTCCCACTTTAGGCACTAGTTGGGTGACCTTGGGCCAATCTCTCTCTCTCTCTCCCCCCCCCAGAAAACAGGCAGTGGCAAATCAGTTCTGAAAATGTTTCCCAGAAAATTGTTGGGACACATCCAGACAATTGCCAGGAGTCAAAACTGTAAGGTACAAAATTATTGCAACTGTAAGCATTCTCCTGTTGTGCCAGATTAGAGGTATAGCTTGGTAAAAAAATAACACACCAAAGGACTAGAGGTTGCATTTTAGATTATTTGTTTATTCAGCTAAACAAAGGCCCCTCTTAACAGAGAGTAAGCCCCAACCATACAGATATTATTATATTTATACTTTTGTTATACTCAGCTCAGCTGGCAAATAAGAGATAAAGGATTCACCCAAAAAGTCTCGCACGAAGTAGATTAGAAATCAAGTTGTCCTTGGCACACTGTTGTTTAGGAATTTTGGGTGATCCCTGGTGTTTCAAGATGTTAGGCATTCACCTGGGGACTTGCCACTGCCCTGCAGGTGCCTAGAGATAAGGGTATCATTCAATGGTGGGCTGCAAATTTTTTAATGGTTGGATAGCATGGCCAGTTGGTCATGTGACTGAGTGGGTGACATCACTCATCACATCCGGCCCTGCCTCCTGGCCACTCACCTCAAAGGCAGAGATAGGATTCAGCTCTTTGGGGCTAACCCCACCATTGATTGGCCCCGCCCCCACCCATTTTTCGGGCTGTTTTCAGGCTGTTTTGGGACCACTTTTGGGGCAATTTTCAGGGCATTTTTCAGGCTGTTTGGGGGGCCTTTTTGAGGGCTATTTTCAGCTGTTTTCTGGGCCAAAAATGGCCCAGAAAATGGCCCCCCAAATGCCTGAAAATTGCCCAAAAAACAGGGGGCAGAGCCAGCCAGTGATGGGATTTGCCAGTTCACCGAACTGCAACTAATCTTAACTACAGGTATGCCAGAACTGGTGTGAACTGGCAGAAGCCCACCTCTGGTACAATCTGTACATACCCATTCTCCAGGTTCTCCCCTGAATCAGGGTCAACATCCCCATATTAAACATTTGACTGTCAGTTTTCCAGGTAAACTATACAGGAAACATGTATAGATGAACTAAATCTACTTTATTGTAAAGTTATATTAATATACCTTTTAGAATACAAGTCTGAAACATAAACCTCCTGCTGCCACTATTACTTGATACATTAGGACGTATTATTTCTTTATCCAATGTCAAGCAACTGCAAGCTCTTGCCCCATTTCTCTGATTGTTTCCTAGGCAACATCTCTTCTCTACTTTCCTCAAAGTCACCCATGTACTTCATTACATTGGCAAATATTGTTGATATTTGGGGTCATCTGGAAGGACACCTGTTACCATCTATTTTATATATTGATACTTAGTGAGGTTTTGGACCAGATACATGAATATATCAAATATCAGAAACATCATCATCATATTTTAACAACCCCATAATCCCTTGTGAGGTGGAGTTGGGCAACTGAATGGAGTTAGCAGAGTGTTTAATGGCCGGATGCCCTTCCTGTCACCAATGCAGAGTTTTGTTCAGCAGATATATTCTCATTGTACCCAGAGAGAGAAATATCTTCCTCTACCTAGGATCAAACTCACAGATTGTGAGGCGAGAGCTCCACCTCTAGGCCACCGCACCACTCCAAATATCAGAAACATCATGAATAAACATAATAAATAACATCACAAATAAAATCCATTTGGGCAATTTTCAGTTCATATTTCAACCTCAAGCAATTTTGATATACCAACATGTTATTTTTATTTTTGCTAATTAGCATTAAAAGGATTAAACTATGTTTTATAACTTTTAATAAGAGCTCTGTGTGTTTAAAATTCTTACAGGGTACAAATTCAATTAGTTAATGTTTGTACAGTACTTTAGTAGGGGAATTAACCAATGAATTACAAATATTGTTCTATTCTATCTTTAACCCGTACTTTGATCTTTTAAGAGTAGGTTCATCTCTGATTAATTAGTTCATATTTATAAATCACTTCATTATACTGTACAGCAGATTTGATATGGAACATGTTCATTAACAGACAGTAAAATGTATTTTTCATGTTTTTTAGCATAATAGTCAGATTCCATGTTGTACTAAAAAAGGAAAACCACCATCAGGAAGAATATAATAGAAATATTATTCACATTTTCAGTCTAGGCAATGTAAAAGGCTCCAATATTAGACATTAAGGTCGGTCCTTGAAGAAGGAAGGAAATTAAAGACAATGGGAATTCTTAAGCTTGCATATGATAGCATTAATAATAACATTGACTTTACAGAAATGTTCCTTTCTTGTACATTAGCCATCTGAATTCTGAATTTTTTCCCCTTATTATCTCTTAGTATAACCACCATGAGACTTAAATGGTTTTTCCTTTTATAAACAATATTAATTTTAATTAATTTTAACATAAACCTGTTTGCTTTTCTGCAAGTGCATAGAGTTCTCATTCCTTAATACTGATTCTGACAAATGGAGCACATGTGATTTGAATATATTCCCAATTAATTAAAAAAAACAGTCTAGGGTGTTTAGATAGTATTAAACAACCATTCATTTTAATCCAGGTACATCCTGGAAGTAAATACAAGTTGCATGATTATTCAGTTAAGTTTAAAAAGCTACATTTGAAAAGGAAAAAAAATAAATTTTCCTTAATGAATATCCAATGCTGGAACAATCAAATTATAAGGTCACAATGATATTAGTTTCTACTAATCGATTAGCAGATCTAACACACACACAGAGATCTTCTGTTTTTTTTTCCTCTTTTTATTTTATCATAAATAAAAATTCAATCAGACTTATAAAAATGATAGTTCCTGATAAATTGGTACCTGTATCAATGTTTATATTCTTCCTGGGTTCAAGGTTGTTTTGTCCTTGTTATGTAAACAGTTGATGACTATGGTGTTTTGATCTTTAGACTATACCATTTAATGAGTGAAGATAACTGTTTTCCCTTGGATGATATGATGACTGCAGGATCACACCCTGAATTAACCCTACACTTTTGAAGTGTTTAGCTTGTGACTCATACATATTCCACTGCCTAGTGAATGAAAGATATGTGTGGAAGGAGAGGCATGAAATGGTGTACTGTTAAGGGAGATGGGGGAAATGTTAGCAGGTTATCTAGACCAGGGGTCCCCAACCACCGGGCCGCGGACCGGTACCAGTCCGTGGAACATTTCCTACCAGGCCGCCGGTTTGCTGGGCACCGCCATCTTGTTTGACGAGAAAGTGCTTCCGGGTGAGCTTTTCCGGTTGGAAAGCGGCATTTGGGTCCTGAAGGAATCCTCGCACCTTAGTTTCATCGAAGGGGGGGAGCTTCGAATGAAACTAAGGCGCGAGGATTCTTTCAGCACCCAAGGCAAGGTAAGCCGAGCGACCGTCCCGAAGCCGTCCCGAAGCGAAGCCCATTGACAAAGGTACAAAGGAGGAGTTGAAGGTGGCGGGGAGAAGCGGGGGACGGCTGGCTGGCCGGTCGCTTGGCTCGCCTTGCCTTGTCATGCGTGCTGATGCCTGTACCGGGCCGCGGATCATTTTGTGATGCCGGTACCGGGCCATGGCACAAAAAAGGTTGGGGGCCACTGATCTAGACTAAGTAGCTATTGCTACTTCACTTGCTGTTCTGTTTTCTCACCTCATGACTCAACCATCAGCTATGATACTCACATTTTGTCTCGCTGCTTTATTCTTACAGTTACATCACTACAGGTAGTCCTCAACTTATGACCACAACTGAGCCCAAACTTTCCACTGCTAAGCAAGATAGTTAAGTGAGTTTTGTGCATTTTGCCACCTTTCTGGCCACAGTTGTCACATGAATCACCACAGTTGTTAAATTAGTAACACAGTTGTTAAATCAATGGTTTCCCCATTGATTTTGGTTGTCAGAAGATTGCAAAAGGTGATGAACCTGGGACACTGCAACCGTGACAAATACATGCCAGTTGCCAAGTGTCTGAACTTTGATCATAGGACTATGGGGATGCTGCAACAGTCGTAAGTGTGAAAACCAGTTATAGGTCACTTTTTCAGTGCCATTGTAACTTTGAATGCCACTAAATGAATGGATGTAAGTCAGAGGTGATATAGCAGGTCCTGACCAGTTCTGGAGAACTGGTAGCAGAACTTTTGAGTTGTTTGAAGAACTGGCAAATACCACCTGTGACTGCCTCTGCCCTCATCTATTCTCTGCCTCCGGAGTCCCAGCGAATTGACTGGGTCTTCTTTTGTTGTCCTGCACAGGAGAACGGAGCTGGAAAAGAGGTTAATGGGGTGGAGAGGGAATGGGATTTTGCAGTAACCTTCCCCCAAGGGAAGGGAAGGGAAGGGAGATTTCACAGTATCCCACCAAGCCACGCCCACAGAACCGCTAATAAATTTTTTTAATCCCACCACTATCTTGACCCCATGGAAGTTGCAAACCTCAGCTGCTTTCTCATCTTCCCCTAGAATTTTGCAATTCTACTATAACTATTTCTAACTGTCTGAAAGTTGCAAGAGTCAGTATTTGTTCTGCTTTTTAGATCATCTATTCTTCATATGTCAAAAACAAAACACCTTTTCACTACCTGTATTGTCAAACAATGATAATAGAGTTTGCAAAGTTATTCAATTAAAAAAAAATAGTTATGGAACAATGAAATTTTTAACACATCATATATTATAGAGAGATTTGTAAATATCAGTTAATTTTAGATCTTACCTTTGAAGAATATTGTTAATTAGAAGAACAGCTATCAAGATTATATATATAATCTTTGAGCCAAGTTTTCCAAAGTCTTTAAATGTAGATATTTAAAATCCAGAGTAAATATTGGATTTCAGAAATGACGAACATATTCAACAGAAGTATCAATCAGCATGAACATGTTCATAATATTATGAATTTATTTCAAATGCTGCTTAAACAGAATTTAACCAATCTGATTTAATAGCTTAAAAGTAAGCATATTAGGCCTTTTAAGGACAGAACAGTGTATTTGATTTGATTATTTAAAAACTATAGTCAATAGTTTGGTTGTATGGCAGAGGTAGGATTTTCTGGAAGTTTTTTCTTGGATTTAAGGAAACGGGGTGGGGATATCTGGAAGCTTCATCTGGAATAAAATGTTGCAGTACAAGCAGTTGTGTATGGTCCCAAACAGCACATATTACATAGAAGGTATTTTATTTTTCTTTTGGGAACTTTGATTCAGTGTGGACTCCTGACAACTACATGGACAAATGATTACAGTTTTTATGGCCAGATTTCAGAAGTGATTTGTTGTTGCCTCCTTCTTTCTAAGACACACAGAGAGAAGTGCCTGGTCTAAAGTCACCCAGCTGGCTTTGTTTCTTAAGACAGGACTAGAACTCCCAATCTCCTGATTTCTCAGTAGTAGCTTTGCATCAGAATCAGTGCACCAGTTTGGCTGTCCAATCCATTATACCCAACACGTTGGATTGAACATATTTAGATGAATAGGGGAGGGGACTAAATCTTTTTGGATAATGGACTGCTCATTCAATAGCTTAGAATGGTTTAAAGTTCTTGTTATAGTAGTGTGCTGATCGTGTGTGTGTGTGTGTGTGTGTGTGTGTGTGTGTGTGTATTGTTGTTTCCCCTGATATGAATAAAAGCTGTGAAATGTTCACAGTTACAGGTGGATTATTATTTTCTTATTGGATGTGCCAAGAGAGAGGAAATCCTCTTGGAATTCCCTCTATTCGTGCGGATTAGCAAATTAGCAGGTTTGAGAGCAATAAATTCTATAGGAACTGGAAGAGTTGGCAAATCTCAGGGATTCAATTTTTAAACTAAGGAATGACTTCAGTATTAGAGTTGGGATTACATTTGCTACAGGGAAGCGGATTTAGTGAGTATCTAGCATAATTCTGTGGAGGACTGCATTATATGCTTAGTTGAAATAATATTGGGGTGTTTTGTTTGTTTGTTGTGCTTTCAGCTCATTCTTGATTCCTAGCAACTATAGCAAAATATTGTTTAGATAACAGCCTCAGATTGGAAATGTCCATATTTTAGCCACGTATTACAGAAGAGCCTCTCTGTCAGGACTGCCATGCAGCTTTGCTTTGTTAGAATCCAGTCTGCCATGAACTCCAGCGGGAGGGAGCTGGGGGAAAGGGGGAAACTGAAACTAAGCACCATGCCATCCCAAGATGTCAGCCCACCACTTCAAGACAACAGGCTGGGAAATGGAATGTAATGGCTAGCAATCCAGCCCACCATTGCAGGGACACTGGCCAAAACCCCTTCTTCAAATCTAATGGGACAATTAGGAGATAAGAGGGGAGAGGAACGAAAGGGGGAAAGTTAACTGGGAGACTTTCCTGCAGAAAACTTCAGTTCTGGCTTTGCTGTATTGTAATCACCTGGCTTTTTAGTTAAAAAAATTATTTTTGCTACTTATGGAATTGAACATATTTCTTTCCTAGGAGACCAGGCCGGGGCAGGCCTGACACTTTTCAAAGAGTTTGTATGGCTGAGAAATAACTGAAAAATGGAAAAGGATTGTCTTTGGAAGTAACATACTCCTTGACTTACATCAGTGGTGGGATACAATTTTTTTTACTACCAGTTCTGTGGGCATAGCTTGGTGGGCATGCCGTGGCTTGGTGGGCATGGCTTGGTGCATGTGGCAGGGGAAGGATACTGTAAAATCTCCATTCCCTCCCCATTCCTGGGGAAGGATACTGTAAAATCTCCATTCCCTCCCCATTCTTGGGGGAAGGATACTGTAAAATCTCCATTCCCTCCCACCCCACTAACCTGCTTTTCAGCTCTGTTCTCCTGGGCAGGGCACAGCTGGGACTCGGGAGGCAGGGAATAGATGGGGGCGGGGCCAGTCAGAGGTGGGTCAAGAGCTATGCTGGACTTTTGAAGTAGATAGAGAGTTCCACTACAAAACTAGCCTAATCCAACATTTAAATTGTGTGATTATTATATATTTTACTTTATTGTTTTTATTCTAACTTTTAATATATGTGATTCTAGAATTGCAATATGAAAGTCCTCATTTAGTAACCACAATTGGAACCAGCAACTTGGATGTTAAACAAAACAGTCCCTAAGTGAAATCTAAGCTTCCTTTACCTCAGCATTCTTTTGCTTTGCAGACCTGCAAAGGTCATAAATGAGAGGATTGGTCATAAAGTTGCTTTTGTATTCCTTTTGTAACTGCAAATGGTCACTGATACTATGTGGTGTCATTTCCAGCATTGTTCTCCACCCCACACACAAAGACTTAGTCCCCATAGATAAGTTCGATTAGGTCATTATGAACAATATATTTTATGTATTAAGATTCCATTTATGTGAATGATCCCCAGAAATTTAAAAACACTGAAATATTTTGAAAATATGTAACCAGAGTCTCATGAATGTTGGGATGCTGCCTTACAATTTTCACTGAATTTAATTTGAAGAGTTCTAACATTTTTCATCTATGCTCCTACACCCTATTAATTTCCTAAATAATCTTTGTCTATCATAAAATAAAGTACATGTGCTGGTGGTTTTTTAAAAAAAAATCTTTTGCAGATGTATTTTTAGAAGTTTCATGTGGGCAATCAATACTGCAATATTTACAACTACATGTGTAT
Organism: Notechis scutatus; assembly: GCF_049901735.1. Lineage (NCBI taxonomy): Eukaryota > Metazoa > Chordata > Lepidosauria > Squamata > Elapidae > Notechis > Notechis scutatus. Next base: position 254,114,507 of record NC_142009.1, on the reverse strand, counting down.
GCTTGCTTCTCAGCTTAACCAACTTCAATGTATTATGTTACGTAAGTAAAAGCATAAAAATATGGATATATTAAAGAATACTGAAAAGGGCTTTGTTTACGTACTATATATAGCAAACTCTGGGTTATTTCTCACAAACTGGAAGTACATCATTAAATTCAGTATTTCCTTTATATTGGGGACCAATTAAGTTTCTCCAGAAAAATCAATTAGATTTTTTTTGTTAATGCTCAAGTTTCTCAATCGTCTATCTTCAACTTTATAAATTTTGAAAGATTTATATAAAAATACAACAAAGGTAATACAATTCTCATTATGATAGATTCTAGGATATCTTCAGGGATAAGGGACTGACAGATTAGACATAGTTAATGCTGCTGTTTAGTAAGCCCACCCATGCTTATTGTGCAGGCAAAACAGACATACTATTTTTAATGATTTTCATTTTTAGTTGTACTCCTATGACAAATTTCTGTGTACCACTTGATGGCTTATTTCAAACTGACTAATTTATAGAATTAGATCATCTATAACAAGGAAATATGCTTGATTTTACATTTACACTCTTAAAATTTGGAGTGTACATTCATATGTATCTTTTCTTATATGATACCTATTTCAAATTTCTCCCTTCCAGCTGAGGCAACAATCACTCATACCAAGTTTTCATGATTCAATTTTTATGCTTTCTACTTCTATTTCTCTGATGCCAAATTTATAAGTACAATTCAACAATTCATGATTATCAGTAGCTATATATGATGTTAGAGTCAGGTTATAGGCTAGGCTTATCAAAAGCTTCTTCTTCTTGTTGCTAGTTGCAAAGTCATGTCTGACCCATCACAACTCCATGGACAATGTTCCTTCAGGCCTTCCTGTATTCTACCTTCTTCTGGAGTCCATTTAAGCTCATGCCTACTGCTTCAGTGACTCCATCCACCCACCTCATTCTCTGCCGTTCCCTTCTTCTATTGCCCCCAATCTTTCCCAGCATTAGGCTCTTCTCCAGTGAGTCTTTCCTTCTCATTAGATGGCCAAAGTATATGAGTTTCATCTTCAGGATTTGGCCTTCTAAAGAGCAGTCAGGGTTGATCTCCTCTAGGGCTGACCGGTTTGATCGCCTTGCAGTCCAAGGAACTCGCAGGAGTCTTCTCCAGCATCATAATTCAAAGGCCTCAATTCTTTAAGGCTGCTTAGAAAGCTTCAGCTGAGTCCACAATAACTCTGAGGTATATGGTGAAGCCATAGATTTTGCTGTTAAAAAGAAAATTCAAAGTATTGAAATTCTATGTAGTATGGTATGTAAAATGAAGGAGAACAAATTTTAATAACTTTTAGCCACATATATGCAAAAATATGCCAGTGATAAGAAGCTAGACATGTTTATAAATGGAAATCAGCAAAGGATAGAGAGCACAAGATTAGCATCATGCAATTCATCTCTTCAGATGTAATATGCAGAGTGGAATTTGGTTACAAATATTATTCAAATTTGGCTCCTCCATTATACAATTGCAGATCTGTATAATATGCGTTGGACAAAATTTAAAATTGTATTCTTATGCACACATGCAAATCATGCAAATAAAGGACTAGAGCCTAGTCAACTTTAAAGGCGTTCTCCATTTGCCCATAGTTTTGGCATGTCATCTTTTTCATGACATGGCTTCAGGTTCACTCTCTAGTCCATATCTAAGATAGTTTAAAATCACTCTTGGCTATTCTGGTGTTAAAATAATGTTCTCCTCTTTATGATAAAAATACTCTCTGACAGTTTTGGTAGCATAACTGAGAAACTTTAACCACCGTTCAAAGAGTATGGCAGTCAAGTGACATGGGTGTAATTCCTTTCCATGGGCACTGTCTTCCAGAGTCATTTTGCTTTGCACATGGAGGAGCTTTGCTTTTTTCCAAACCAGGCTCTCCCCCTTATATCCAACAATCCCAAACTTGGAGACCAACATAAGCTCATCAGCATCTGAACAGCAGTGACTAGGGTGAAGTAGACAGTCTGCTCTTTGCAGCACAGCTTCCTTTACACTGAATAGCTGAATAACAGTTCAAACATCTTTGGAACTCAGATTTAGCATTATTCCAGAATAGAATGAATCTGGTGCCCAGCTAAGAGTTGGGCTCCTTCTCAACACATCCCTGCAAAACCTTTGTTCAAAACTAATTAGCATCTATAAAAATTCATCTCCCTGCCTCTGTCCCAGGTTAAGAGTGATGTTTTCTCAACAGCTGGTAACATTTGATGGGAAGGGAACAAAACAAAACAACACTTAGGTAATACAGCAATTCCTGTTTTAATGTCTGCTGTACACTGGAAATAAGGTGAGTATCCTTTTGGCACAGTGCTTATGGCAGGATAGGATCGCTAATGGGAGCAGTAAATTTTATGCAGTTACATTTTGTTGCTAGCTTAAGGATTAGCAAATAACACTTGGGAAGAAATCTCTATTGTTCATGGGCTTCTCCCCCCTTTCAAACTCACAAACATTGTACAGTTTCTGACAGTTATATTGGTTGAAATTACTAATATATTGCTGTAGCATGAGCTATGCAAATCATTAATGTGCTAAGCCCAAGAGAGTAAAAATTATTTGCCTCAGTCTGAAATCTGATAACTTTTTCAATAAAAACAAAACGTTTCAAAATGACACCAGGAGAGATGATCCTAGACCTAGATTACTATTTTTTCCTAATTCAAATATGGCTTTTGTGAAGGCCAGTAAATAATATAAAAAGAAAAAAGAGGCAATTGGGAATGGTGGGCAAGGAAAAAAGTGACTGGTTTATAATTGGCTGTTTTGTTACCTTTAGGATAGTGAAAACTTTTTCCAAAGGCTTTTTTTTTTCATTGTATGTCAGTCAAGCATTTTGTTAGCTGTTTGAAAAGCCTACATTTGCATACATTTTAAAAGGTGAACAACTGGACTCTGCACAGATACACCATTCCCAAATCTAAAAAATATATTTAGGGAAACTGAAGAAAAAGAAGAAAGCATGGTTCCTTCTTGTAAACTGCTTCTGAATTTCAATACGTGCACCTGATCATGCAAACAACTTTATTCATAACTAGAAGGGAAAAAAGATTGTCACTGCACACAAACTTTTACCCCTGACATTTAGGCTTAAGATATTGCAAAGTAGAGTTTCAGACCTTATTTTTGGATGTCAAAACAATGAGGGCAACATTTTTAAATGGAAGAACTGAAGCTGTTTGCCATCTATTGTTGTCTCAATTGCTGGCAAATTGCTCAAATCATTAAAGTAATGATACTGCTTGTCAGCCTTCTAAGTTAGATAAGGTCAGGAAACAGGAATTGCTAAGAGTCTTAAATAATCTTTAAGGTGGTTAAGGTATTGCAGTAGAATCAGGCTCCCTTTCTACTTCAACTTATACATATAAGAATCATGACAGAGTTGTTTCAAGTTTCTTTCTCACATTTTTTCCCTTTTTTCAGGATTTCATATATTTTTGCATTTCTGTCTGCCTTCTCTAAGTCAAATCCACATTCCATCACATTATAAAAAGTTTTATATATTAGTGAGGTACTTTTTCATATATTTTATTTCTCCATCATGAAAAAAGTAAAAGGAAAAGTTGTGCTTGATCCATGACATCTCGGCAACAATACAGCAATTGTTCACTATTGACTTCTTCTGGGATTTTTTTTTAAAATTTCTGCCCTAGTTTTCAGTATTTGATTTTGGTTGACCCAGCCATACAAAACTTTTCTAGATCAACCAAGGTTGGCTAGATGCTAGTTTGTAATACATCTATAACCAAACTGAATAAATTTATAGTTGAGGTAAAAGTATGTTGTGGTGCTTTTTTTATCCCTTTGTTGAAGCCCCCAAATGTATGTAATCCACATACATAACCTTTCCCCTCTTATAACAGAATTTACAGTCTAAGTGTGTATTTATTCATATAATAATTTCTATTCCACATATTCAATCCAAATAGATTCTTTAGAGTGGCTTGGGAACTAATTTTTTTTTTTAAAAAAAAAGGTAAAAACCACTTGCAAATTTAAACAAAATAACTAATAAATTAACTAAGGGAACATAAACTATGTAACTACAGCACCAAATCTACCTAGGCAGGTCTGCAAATTGGTACCACTAGATTACAGGGATGTCAAACTGGTGGTCGGCAAGCCGGATGAATCACACACAGGCCACACCCACACCAGCCACGCAAATGGGAAAAACATCACAAAATGTCACATGATGGCAACATCTTGAGGCAGGTTTGACACCTATGTACTAGAAGCACTTTTAAATAGAAGATTTTACTTCTGTTGATACAAATCTATAGTGTTCCTACAAACAAGAAGAGATCTGGATTGCACAAAGTTGTTTTTCATGGGATCAGCCTTATTTACATATATTATTATTTGTGGAAAGTCAATCAGAATATACAGGGGATTGGGAAGCACAGCACTCACTCTTATACTCTTTTGCTGTGCAAGCATACATTAGACAAATTGGTTTGGGATTATATCAACCATGCCACATTAACTGCATCTTACAGATGGAAAGATAAACAAATTTGGAAGATTAATATAATTTTACACTTTTCAGATACTTGCCAGGCAGAACAACAGGGACAGAGATAAGACTCTTTTCTATTTCCCATGTCTGGACACATAGATGACAGGTTTCACAGACAAACACTTCTAAACAAAAATTACTTTATATTTATCTTTAAATACAGTTATCCAGGAGGAGGATTATAATGGCAACAGAGGCAGATGTGTTTTAATAGGTTCTTTAAATTCTTTCATAGCAATTAAGTTTGGCTCTTTTGTCAGCTATTTCTCCAGGCAAAATAAAGTTATTTTCATCATTATAGAGATCTCAGAGAATATCTTTCAAACTCTAATTGTAAAATGGGAAGAGAGGTCTTCTTATTGATACTCAAGAAATAAAGACGCTCAGCGCAAGGCCTCCTTGTATAGGATATTCACCTTCCAAAGAATGAAGTAATGTAATATATGTTATTTCAAATACAGTAACCAACTCATCATGACACATTCTGACTGGCTTAAGTTCATCCTCCAAAGTCAAAGAGATTAGCTACAATAAAGATAGGCAAAATTGGTGGTTCCCAGGTTCATGATATATAGCAAGAGAGAAAAGATAAAATTGTTACTTGCATCTGGACAACACGGTTCAATTTAGTGGTTTATTCTCTGCTAAATCCATAAATAACAGTGAGAAAAGTACAGCCGCAATCAATAAATAGGAATTTATGATTGAATCAAATCTGTGTGACAAGTTACTATGAGAAATCAGCAGAAGAAGGTCAATTGGTCTGGAGAGATATTTCCTAGGGATGTGGTGCATTCAAGCGATTAGATGGCAAACTGATTTTAGATCCACATTAGAACTACTTTAACTTTTCAGCAAATTTGGAAGAAGCATTGAAGTTGTCCTTGATATAATTGGTAGTTTGCATTGGGAGTGGATCAAGATTAAAATATGGCCTCCTCAATGGATATATTAAACTATTGTCCTAACTATTTACTTCCTAAATGCTCAATCTGAGGAGATGATCATTCAAAGCTTTGTGTATATTTGTTGAAGCCACACCAGGTTTTCTAAAATAAATACAATCCTCACCCAGGCTGAGGATTTGATGGGGATTTTTCCTACAGAACAGGAAGTCAGCAAAAATTAGATTAGATTTTTAAGTAAATGATCTAAATCAGGGCTGTCAAACTCCTGACCTCTGGGCCAGATGAATCACGTGCTGGCCTCGCCCATGCTGGTTTAACGGATGGGAAAATAGTCCCATCATGTGATGCCACCATGATGATGTGAGTTTGACATCCCTGATCTAAATGATAACACACACACACACACTTCCTTCTAACCCTGCTAGAGTAGGTGATTAGACTAGAATAGATATCTCATTATCCTTCTCCTCCCTCCCTCCCTCCCTTATTTCTTTTTCTTTCTGTCCCTTCCTTCCATTATCCCCTCTTTCTTTATCTGTCCCTTTTTCTTTCTTTCCCTTCTTCTTTTCTTCTTTCTCTCTTTCTCTCTCTCTTTCTTTTCTCTCTGTTTCCCTCTCTCAGGCTCACCCCATTGACTGGGTGCACCACTCCACTCAGACTTGCTTGGGCAGGTCCCTCCAGAGGAACGGGCTCAATGGGGTGGACCTGCAGGGCCGGCACCCAGAACGCAGCAGTTGCGGCACGTTTGAAAAAGTAGAGCAAAGCCAGAGGTCGTAATTTTTGCTGCAAAGAATCACAAAAGCTTCTGGGCTGTGCACAAGAAGGGACACACATGTCAATGCAATTCAGCAACATAAAATAAAGAAATACAAATAAAACAAATCAACAAGAATCGGCAAAGCATCTCTGATTAGATTCTATTCACTGCTAGAATCTAATCAGAGATGCTTTGGTGATTCTAGTCCAATGACCTGGTCCTGCAGGGTTAGAAGGGAGTGTGTGTGTATGTGTGTGCATGGCTGTCAAAACTCCAAAAACAGGTCAAGTAGCTCTGGGGAGGACAGTCATAAATTAGAACACTTGCTAAACAACTGGCCATAAAGTGAGGACCACTTGTATTTGGTTTGCCAGTCACCTGGCTACGCCCACCCAGTCACATGACCCCCAAACCACAGCTACCAGGTCATGTGACCAGCAAGCCACACCCAGTCAGCAAGCTATGCCCAGCCAGTCACGTGACCAGCAAGCCACGCCCACTCAGTCACGTGATCAACAAATCACACCCTCAAATTAGGCCACGCCCACAGAAATTTGAATCCCACCCCTGGATGGGGGGCACCGAGGACAAATTTGTAGCACCATGGGGGCGGTGGACTGAAAAAGTTTGGGAACCACTGGTCTAAAGGAATCACACATACCAAAATGCACATTGCATCAGCAAATTGTTTGAACCATTTCTATCATATTTTTGGAGCAGTACTGGGATTCAATTTTTTTTTACTACCAGTTCTGTGGGCATGGCTTGGTAGGCATGGCAGGGGAAGGATACTGTAAAATCTCCAGTCAGAGGTGGTATTTGCTGCTTCTTCAAACTACTCAATATTTCCGCTACCAGTTCTCCAGAACTGGTCAGAACCTGCTGAATATCACCTCTGCTTTGGAGATCAGGCAGTGATTGGCCAAAGACATGAGGAAATGGTGACCAATTAACACGAGTGTTCCTCAGTGCTTCCTGAGGAAGTGAAAACAATCAGGATCAAATATGAGCATAGATCAGTGTTTCTCATGTTGACAGTGCCAATATAAATATTTTTTTCCATATCATAGTGCACCTTCCGGCTAGGAATTGTTTACCTATATCAGTAATATGGAGTGGGCCTTTCAAGGATAACTACTCTCTTTGGTGATGCTTATATATAAAGAAGAGGACAAAACAAATCCAGGAAATTACCAAGCCACCACTTTTATGGATAGCAGTTGTGGATTGCATGTAAGTTATTATTTGCATAAACTTCTGGATCAAGAAGAGTTAAATCCAATTTTCCATCAGTTCAGGCTGGATTTAAGAAAGATTGGATCAATGCTTTATTTGATTTGGAAGTTACTTGAAAGGCCATCTAGGGGCCTTTATGTAGTATTTGTCATTCTATCCTCAGCTTTTGATTATCTGAGCACATATAGATTGTGGGGAAAACTGCAAACCTCAGACAAGGACAGAAGGTGGATTGCTTTGTTATATACACTTTATAAAGACATATCTATGCTAATATATGTAGATTGATCTTAACACACACAAAGTATAGTAGAATGAAGTAGAAATGTAACTTGGCACCAATTGCTTTGCTTTAATACTCAAAATATATGTACAGAGGTTATTCCATCTCCCCCAGTTGTTTCCACTGTCTATTGGCAAATGTAAAATCCTTTCGTTACAGATGACATATACAGATGACATGTCATTCCTTTTAAGTATCAAACCTAGTTTAACATTATTCATTGTGCAAATTCTACAACTCAAACCATTTAGAATTAACTACAGGTAATCTTCAACTCACAACAGTTTGCTTAGTGACTGTTCAAAGTTACAATGTCTTTGAAAAAAAGTGATTTATGACCATTTTTCACACTTATGATAATTGTGGCATCTCCATGGCCACGTGATCAAAATTCAAATGCTTGGCAACTTGTTCATATTTAGGACCATTGTGGTGTCCCAAGGTCATGTGGTCACTTTTTGTGACTTTCTGACAAGCAACATCAATGGGAAGGCCAGATTCACTTAACCTACTAACTTAACACTGCAGTGATTCACTGAATGACATAAATGACATAAATGACATAAAATGGGGGCAAAACTCACTTAACAAATGCTTCACTTAGCAACAGAAATGTTGGGCTCAATTGTGGTTGTAAGTGGAGGACTACCTATAGTCTAAATTTATTATTATTATTTTTTTACAAATAACAAAGAATGGTTGAGGATATTGGAGTAGGTGAATCCTTTTATGTCTCTTGGTATATACTTTTTGCACTCATTGTCATGATGTTAAAATGTAGCCCTCTGATCTGCAAAAACATAGTCCTCCTTTATTGTCTGGAAAGGAGATAGGCTAGTTCAGTGGCCCCCAACCTTTTTTGTCCCACGGCCTGGTACCGGCATCACAAAATGATCCACAGACCGGTACCAGCATCAGCACGCATGACCAAGGCAAGATGAGCCAAGCGACCGGCCAGCCAGCCGTCCCCCGCTTCTCCCCGCCACCTTCAACTCCTCCTTTGTACCTTTGTCAATGGGCTTTTCGGGCTCTTTCTTAATCTCCTCCTCAGTAACGCGAGACTCCACCGCCATCGGGACAGCTCTTCGTTCGAAGCCGCTGCCCCCTTCAACAAAACTAAGGCGCGAGGATTCCTTCAGCACCCAAACGCCGCTTTCCAACCGACGACTGACAAGCTCACCCGGAAGCACTTTCTCAAGCGCTGTCGAAACAAGATGGCGGTGCCCACTTCTTTGCGGCCCAGTAAAAAATGATCCACGGACCGGTACTGGTCCGGGGCCCGGTGGTTGGGGACAACTGGGCTAGTTCACACACACCCCGCACAGTTTTGAAGGGATTTTACCCTCTGCTTTATTGTTATATAGGGCAGAGTATAGGGAATGGGCAAGACCATTATTCTAGAAGTAATCCAGAGTCCTTGTTCTTTTCCCAAACACTCGATTGTTTTTTTGAGAAAGGAACTGGGGGAACCTCCATAACCCATAGGATAATAAAGCCATTTCCTTTTAATTTATTAAACAATTTATTTAGCCACTTATCTCACAAATCAGCGACTCTGGGTACAACAGAGCTAAACATAGTTAATGAACACATTAAAAAGTATAAAAACTAATGTACACCAAATAATACTAGAGAAATAGATGTTAAAAACAATGGAGCCACATGACTAATTCATCCCCCTGGGGTCCCTAGTCCTGCTGGTAGAACCATATTTTCAGGGTTGCTCAAAAGCTCAACAGCAATAAGACTAACTTCATTTCAGTGGGAAGAAGATTCCTTAGCAGGGGCACCAAAATGTAGCTCCCTGGGCAATAGAATATGCCCTTTCCTCTAGATCTGATAGGACAGGCAGGTGAAAATAAAGAGAGGTGATCCCTCAAAAACAGTAAGAATAGAATAGAATAGAATAGAATAGAATAGAATAGAATAGAATAGAATAGAATAGAATAGAATAGAATAGAATAGAATAGAATAGAATAGTTTATTGGCCAAGTGTGATTGGACACACAAGGAATTTGTCTTCATGGCACTTCCCATGCCATGAACAGTTTAAAGATCAACTTCTGCACCATGAATTGTACCCAAAAAGAAATTGGTAACCAACATAGCAGAGGTCTGATGTGTGTTCTACCAAAAACACACATAATTACTCACATCACTGTGTTTTGCACCAAATGAAGTTTCAGGATACTTTTGAAGGGCAGCCCCATGTACAATGCATTGCAGTAGTTTAAGTGGGAAGTGACCAAGGCATGAGTGGTCATGCATAGATCTCCTGATCTAGAACTAGGTGCATTTGGTCACAATATAAAGTTGTGCAAAGGCCTTCCTAGCCATGAATACCACTAACTCTTAGAGCGGGAGGAGTAAGTTCAGAAGGACCCCAGATTGTGAACAGGGTCTCTTTGAGACAGTGTTACTCCATCCAATACTAAAGATAATAAAGTCCCAGAAACAGAGAATAAGAAGCAATGAGTGGAACTTAGAACTAAGGAAAAATTTCCTGACAGTTAGAACAATTAATCAGTGGAACAACTTGCCTCCAGAAGTTGTGAATGCTCCAACACTGGAAGTTTTTAAAAAGTTGTTGGATAACCATTTGTCTGAAGTGGTGTAGGGTTTCCTGCCTAGGCAGGGGGTTGGACTAGAAGACCTCCAAGGTCCCTTCCAACTCTGTTATTTTATTCTACTCTATTCAGAGGGATCAAAACCAAAAGTCACTCAGTGCCAGGGTTCAAATGAAGCTTGTTGTTCCCCATCCAGTTCCTCACAGCCTGCAGTCATCAATTTAGGATATCCACAGTATTACTTGATTCATGCTAAAGACCAAAACATTGGCAGATATCCAACTGAACAAATAATATTGAAGGTACCATACCTAAAAGATAGCTGAATTCAGTACATCACCTGTTTTTCAAAGGTATTCCATAGCTGTGGAAATTTTGTTTCAACCAGAGCAGAAGCAATAATGTAGGGATTCGTTAGCTTCAGCATACTCTTTATTGAACTGGTCTTCAGTGTAGAGTTTCTATTTGGTTTTATGTGGTAAAATTGTATAATGGCATGTTTCTATATCTGTATTCTTTGATAAGCTCCTCTCCAGAGTGAGCTTTTACAGAAGAGCATTTCCAGACTCTGCCTTCAGCATACAATGAAAGGAAGTACAGATGGGCTCCTGCAGCACAGAGCTTATTTATTTGTGGAGAAACTCCAATGGAAAATTTAATTCATTACATGCTGTACTGCTGTCCCTAGAATCAGATTTATCTACTCACTTCTATAGAGGCTTACTTGGACTTCATGGAGCAAATTATCTGCTTCCTGTTGGTAGATTTTGGTCCCTTTGAAACACAGGGCATTTCAAAGTTGGGTGATTTGCACTTGCTGCAAAGATGTTAAGAGAAAAGAATGTGCAGCTACAGCAGTAAATTGTGCAAGATATGAGCATTGTTCATGATGTGCAGATTCTGTATTAAAGGGCAGCTGATTGTGTAATAGGATGACTAATCTGGCTGGATGAGCCTTTACAAATAATCATTTTATTATGACAGTCCTTTTATTTTGGAATTACTAAATCCAAAGGTTTAAATAAAGAATAGTAATAAATTCACTGTTATCTACCTTGCGGTCTTTATTTGGCTTATATCCCAGTTTTTCTGCAAGAGCTCAAAATGTTGTATTGTATATATCTTTTCTTCTCCATTTGCCCCCTTGCAACAGCAATCTTATGAGATAAATAGCATTAATGATTAGCTCCAAAATCACCCTCTGTGCTGAGAATGGATCTAAACTTGTGCCTCCAGTTCAGTCCAATCCTACATTCTAACCATGTAACACATTTTTTCCTGTCATATATCAATAGTGCAACTGTGATCAAACAAGATACCAGTTACAATCCCAAAAGATTTACTGTAAATGAATTAATATGAGAGGAGTTATTCACTGCTCAGCCACCTTCGTAACAGTATCAGATGCTTCCATATCTATACTGGATATAAAATGGAAGAAAAATAACAATAAAAAATGTACAATACCAGAGTTGCATAAGTGCTTACACCCTTTTATAACTAGAGATGTGGCTGTGTTCAGAATTAACCAATCACATTCAAAAAGATGGTACGTAATAGTCATGCCTGCCAGTCAGCAAGTAAGACATTCCTGCCATTAATTAAAGTGACTCTGATCAAGCTCATACAAACTTCAGCTGTTTTGGTAGGATTTTTTTCTGACATTTACTCAGTGGCCTCTTACAGCAAGAGCCATGCTCTGCAAAGAGCTTACAAAGCATCAAAGGGATCTCATTATTGGAAGTAATCAGTCCGGAGAAAGGTCCAAAAAAAATAGATGTTCCTACAAAATTGATGAAAATAAAACAAAAAGAAAACTGGTCTGAGAGGCTGCTGAGAGGCCTACAGCAACATTAAAGGAGCTGCATTCTGGCAAGTAGTGGTTGTGTACTACATGTGATAACAACCTCCTACATTCTTCATTTGTCTGGGCTGTGGGTTGAGGTGGCAAGATCAAAGTATTATTTTTAACAAAACAAAAAAATGGTATCCAAGCCTGAGTGCATTTTGTAAAAACTTACATCAAATCTGACATCAAAGCCTATGGGAAAATGTGATGACACCAAGACTGAACTTTTTGGCCATAATTACAAAAAGTACATTGCAAAAACAACACTATGTGTTCCGAACTAAGCAAGCTCGTTGGCTTGCAATTCTAATAGTTTTCTTTCCACAACAGGTTTGTAAACCTGCACTTCTGATTGGCCCGCTGATAGCGGATCGTGATTGGTCGTTTTTGGCTGATCTGATTGGCTGACAGCGGGTCGCCGCTGATTGGACGCTCCCAGTGCGGCAAACTCAAACCATTGGGTGTTGTGACAGCAGCCAGCTCTATAAAAGGAGCTGCTACTGCCCAAGTCTTTTCGCTCTGTTCTGAAGTCACTAATAAAGAGTTGGAGTCACTATTTCGATGCCTCGTCTCCGTTCTTGCGCCCACGTTCCCAGACATAACCCTGGCAACGAGGGTGGGATGCAGAGACGATAGAGCTGACTGATCACCGAACGCTAACAGAGCACGTGGCTGAGAGCGCACCAATAAGCGGCAGAATGACTAGCAGCGCTATACCACCCGCTCCATTTGATCCGGCTAACGAAGACTGGGACTCGTATATGGACAGGTTCCAGATGTTCCTGGAGGCCAACAATCTGAAGGATGCTACGCCTGGCAAGAAACGAGCTGTATTCCTGACCCATTGCGGTCCCGCCATTTTTAAGATGGCAAAGGCACTTGCAAAACCAGCAGAAGTCAAGACAATGGACTGGGACAACCTCGCACCAATCCTCTGGGCCCATTATGCCCCAGCGGTGCCAACACTCATCAGGAGACACGAGTTTTACCAGAGGGACCAACAGGAAAGCGAAAGTGTTGGAGACTTCATCGCGGACCTGAGAAACCTGGGAGGACTCTGTGGCTTCGCAAATCTCGAAGAAGCCATGAGAGATCGAATTATCCTGGGTCTAAAAGACCCCACAACCCAGAGCAAGATTATGGCGAAGGGGGACATCGGCCTTGCGGATGTCATCGCCGATGCTACTGCAGCAGAAGCAACCAGGAAGTCAGCAGCTCGAATGCACCGAGCTAACGCACCGCACCGCCAACTCGCCAGTGACACTACGCCCCTTTCCGAGAGGCACACAACGACCACCCACCATGAAGACCTCGAATCCTCATCAGAAAGTGAGGAAGAGGAGGTCAACAGACTCAGGTCAGAACACGATCAGCGAGATCAGCGAAATCGTAAGCCCTCGTATCAATGTGCCGGATGTGGGGGAAATCACCCGCGATCAGACTGCAAATTCCTAGACGCCCTCTGCCATTCCTGTGGAAAGAGGGGCCACATTGCAAAGGTCTGCAGAAGCAAGCGAGGGTCCAGCCCAAACCGAAGAGAAAATAATTTCCGGCAGACATCAGGCACCCCACCAGTGAATCGGGACCGCCCAAGCAACCCATGGCACCACTAATACAGAAACCGAGCACCAGCCACTTCTACTAGATGAGAAGAGGTGCACCAAACCATCACCATCGGCCACGCTTCATCCCTTGATGCAAGAAAAATCTGAGTGAAGGTCACCATAGAGAATCGACCATGTGTTATGGAAGTCGACTCCGGGTCGTCCCTATCAATGGTCTCCTGGAAAACCCTCAGACAGCTGATCCCTGACATCCGTCGCCAGGACCTCAGCACTCCGAAAGTTATATTAAAAGACTACCAAGGAAACAGAATTCCAGTTGCCGGTTCCAGCCATGTCCAAGTCTCCTTCAAAGACCACACTGCAACCCTACCTCTCACCGTCGTCGATAGAGATCGGCCCAGCTTGTTAGGCTTGCAGTGGTTCGCGCCGCTAGGAATTGAACTAGCTAGCATCAATCAGACCGAAAGCGATGACTGGGAAGCTGCCCTCGTCCAGGAATTCCAGGACGTTTTTACCGAGAAGCTAGGCAAGTACAAGGAGTCCCCCATATCGTTTAATCTCAGCCCCGATATTGCGCCCATTCGCCTTAAGCCTCATCGAGTGCCCTTTGCACTTAAACCAAAGATTGATGAACAATTGGACAAATTAATAGCCCAGGGCGTTTTTGGAACCGATTGACCACGCCCGATGGGAGACCCCAATTGTAACCCCCATAAAGCCTGACGGATCTTTGAGAATTTGTGGGGATTACAAGGCCACCCTAAATCACGCACTTCAGCAGAGCGCTTACCCCGTGCCTGTGGTCCAACACCTTCTTCACTCCCTTGGGGGCGGAAAAATATTCGCAAAATTGGACCTAGCCCAGGCGTACCAGCAGTTGCCCGTAGATGCACAGACTGCAGAAGCCCAAACTATAGTCACGCACAGAGGTGCATTCAAGTGTAATAGACTCCAATTCAGAGTGAGTGTAGCACCGTGCATCTTCCAAAGTCTGATGGAAAGATTGCTACAAGGCATAAAAGGGGTCGTGCCATACTTCGATGATGTCTTGATAGCCACCCCCACTAGAAGCCTACTAGAAAAACGACTACGAATGGTCCTCCAAAAATTTAAAGACGCTGGCCTGAAGGTCAAGAAGGACAAGTGTCAACTGTGTACTGAGAGGGTTGAATTCCTTGGGTACCTTCTTGACAAACAGGGAATTCACCCTACAGAGAAAAAATTGGCTGCCATTAAAAACGCCCTGAGACCTAAAAACAAAACAGATCTCCAAGCTTTCCTGGGACTCATCAACTTTTATAACATCTTCCTACCCCAGAAGGCAACTGTTGCTGAACCCCTGCATAGGCTCCTCGACAAGAAGGCTTCCTGGGTCTGGGGACATCGAGAAGAGCGAGCCTTTCAGCAAGTAAAAGACCTTTTAACATCAGATGCTGTATTGATACAATATAACGAGACTTTACCCTTAACTGTCACCTGTGATGCCTCACCATTTGGAGTAGGAGCCATCCTGAGCCACGTCCTGCCAAACAGTACTGAGGCACCTATTGCATTTTTTTCAAGAACTTTATCTAAAACTGAGAGAAACTATAGCCAACTTGATAAAGAGGCTCTCGCTATTGTGTCTGCGATCAAACGATTCCATGAGTATGTATATGGAAGATCCTTTTCTATAATCACCGACCACAAACCATTATTAGGCATTTTGGCGGGAAATAAACCGATTCCCCACATCTTATCGCCAAGAATGACACGCTGGTCAGAGTTTCTAGCCGCATAGGATTACCAACTGCTACACCGACCGGGAAAAGGCATTCCCCACGCAGACGCTTTGAGCCGCTCCCCATTACCAGAAGTCCTAGATGACCCAGCTCCAACCTTATCTACACTACAAATCGAGACACTTCCTTCACCACCGCTGACTGCACAAGACATCGCCTCGGAAACAAGGAAGGACCTTGTTTGGCATGAGTCCTCAGCTGGGTGGAAAGAGGTTGGCCTGACAACGAACCCAACGACACCTTTAAGCCTTTCAAACACAGGCAGACAGAACTGTTCTCCCAAAAAGGTTGTGTCCTATGGGGAGACAGAGTCATCATCCCAGAGAGACTACAACATAAGGTCCTAAAACTATTGCATGATGGACATCCGGGCATCGTGCGAATGAAGGCACTGGCACGGAGCTACGCTTGGTGGCCAGGTATAGATAAACAAATAGAAACCTGGGTGGCAACCTGCAACAAGTGCCAGGAAACTCGCTCCGCTCCACCAAAAGCGCCACCGACAGAATGGGAAGCACCCCGGGGTCCCTGGTCACGTATCCACATCGATTTTGCGGGACCCACCAAGGGGCATACATTTCTTATAACAGTGGATGCCTATTCCAACTGGTTTGAGGTCCATAAGATGAAGAGCACCAACACAGAGGCAATCATTAAAAAGCTAAACAGACTATTTGCTACACACGGCTTGCCAGATGTCTTGGTCTCAGACAATGGCCCCCAATTCACTGCCTTGGCATTTGAACAGTACCTAGCAGACCGGGGGATATGCCATGCTTTAACATCGCCAGCTCACCCTGCGGCCAACAGCAGGGCTGAACGAATGGTCCAATTCACAAAGAAAACCTTACACAAGATGGACCAAGGGAACATCCACGACAAGGTGACCAGGATGCTTCTCCTCCAACATATTACTCCAAACAGCACCACGAACAAAACCCCAGCCGAACTCCTGATGGGCAGGAAACTTCGATCACACCTTGACCGCCTACACCCTGCCTACATGCCGGAAAAGCCCCTGGGTTCCAGCAGCAAGTATCGCACGTTCAAGGTAGGCAACCCGGTCTTTGCAAAAAACTTTTCCGGTGACCCATTGTGGGTCCCCGCTACCATAACTCAACTTACGGGGCCCCGTTCCTACCGTTTACAAACTGCTGATGGGAAACCATGGAAGCGCCATATCGACCAACTACGCTCCAGACTGGCACCTACCCCCGTCACAAGCCCTGAACTTCAAACCTGGGGGGGAAGGGAAATCGAGGGGGCCAGAAAAGAACTAGTATCCGACCCAGTACTCGAAACCCAGCAATCAGCGCAACCAAACCTAGGATATTCACCTTCCGAAGATGAGCCGGGGCAGATGGTCGTCTCTCCACGAAGCAGCACTGCGGCGTCAGCAAACCCAGAGAATCCGGATGACAGCCTTGACGGGAGTAGAGATGACAACCCCGAGTCACCCAGCGGAGAAGTCAGATCCTCATTGCCACCAAGTTCAACGAACAGCCCACCGGAACCAGAGTCCGGGCAAAGACTGGTAGAACAACACAGATCAGGTAGACAGGTGAGACGACCTGCCTACCTGCGAGATTACATCACCCCACCCTTGAGACGGAGCCTAGTGGGGAGGGGTGTTCCGAACTAAGCAAGCTCGTTGGCTTGCAATTCTAATAGTTTTCTTTCCACGACAGGTTTGTAAACCTGCACTTCTGATTGGCCCGCTGATAGCAGATCGTGATTGGTCATTTTTGGCTGATCTGATTGGCTGACAGTGGGTCGCCGCTGATTGGACGCTCCCAGCGCGGCAAACTCAAACCATTGGGTGTTGTGACAGCAGCCAGCTCTATAAAAGGAGCTGCTGCTGCCCAAGTCTTTTCGCTCTGTTCTGAAGTCACTAATAAAGAGTTGGAGTCACTATTTCGATGCCTCGTCTCCGTTCTTGCACCCACGTTCCCAGACATAACACTATGCATCACCAAAAGTACATCATATCCACAGTGAAGCATGGTAGTGGCAGGATTATGTTTTTGGGCTGCTTTTCTTCAGCTGGAACTGGGGCTTTAGTCAAGGGGGAGGGAATTATGTACAGTTCCAGATTAAGTGGTTTTACAGAGTCCTCATTTTACCAACCTTGGAAGAATGGAAGGCTGAGTGAACATTGAGCCTGGTGAGATTTGAACTGCCAAATTACATGCAGCTGGCAGTTGACAGAAATAGCCCGCAGTACTGCACTCCAACCACTGCACCATTGTGGCTCAACAAAACCTTCAGGCTTCTGCTAAACTACTGAAAATGAAGAGGAATTTCACCTTTCAATACAATAAGAATCCCCAAGCATACTTCCAAATTAAAGAAAGAATGGTTTCACCAGAAGAAGAAGAAGGTTTTGGAATGGCCCAGCCAGATCCCGGACCTGGACCTGAATCCAATTGAAAATCTGTAAGATGAGCTGAAGAGAGTTGTGCACAGGAGATGCCTTGTAATCTGACAGAATTGGGATGCTTTTGCAAGGCAAAGATGCCCAAGGCAAGATGTGCCATTCTGATAGGCTCCTTTATCATAAGATAAAATGCTGTCATAAAATGAAAAGGTGCTTCAACAATTTATAGATTTAAGAGTGTGCATCTTTATGCAGCCACATTATTCTAGTTTTATTTTACTGTTATCCCCCCCCCCTAAAATGTTGGTTTGTTTTTCGATTGAATTGCACAGCTTATATGTTATATTAAAGGTGGAAAAAAATTCTGCAGAGATTTATCTTGGTCTGTTTTTTTGTTTACATCTCAAAAACCTTTAACGGGGCATGTAAACTTTTTGTATCCACCGTACTTTCCACTTCTTCAGCACAAGCTATGTTGCCTAACTCAATTTATATCTTAAAATATTCAGCACAGCTCATTTGGCTAGTCTCCCTGGAGAAACCTCGCTCTTCCAGCTGGTGAAAGAGGTAGTAGTAGTTATTGAAGGATGATAGGAAGTAATCAATGTTAGAATCCTGAGTTGTTGATTGACCAGATTGCAGTATCCCTGTCTGATCAGCAGTCGAGCTCTGATTGTACAGTGTTATTATGCTCCAGAATGGATGTATAATATATAAATCTGACTGATAGACAGAAATGGAAAGCATGTGTACATTTAGAAGGTTGGCTGTAACTAAAATATGAACAGATTGCTTTGGCTGATACTCCACATAGATACACATTGAAAGACAAACACAATTTTATTAGCACAGTGTGTTTATTTTGTAATCTAAATCTGAGCACATCCAGCCCTGCTATGTATTTGGCTTCCTCACAAATAAAACCTCAAAATATTTCCTGCAGGGAAAAAAACCCTGAAAGGACTAAAAAGATCAAACCAATTTTTATTTATAAAACCTTTTCATTCTTCTAATTTATCAATCTAAAGCTATTATAAAATGTTGTTTAAATTAAAAAGACAATTAAAAAGACAAACTAAAAATGGGTAGGAAAGACCAACATAAATTCATTTGGTTTTAGGACTAACATCTGCCAACAACAGAGCCTTAGATGAAGGCAGTCAGTACAGATAGTCCTCGACTTATTACCACAATTGAGCCCAAAATTTCAGTTGCTATATGAGACATTTGTTAAGTGAACTTTGCCCCATTTTACAACCTTTCTTGGCACAATTGTTAAGTGAATCACTGCAGTTGATAAGTTAGTAACCTGGTTGTTAAGTGAATCTGTCTTCCCCAATGACTTTGCTTCTCACATGGTCACAAAAGGAGATCACATGACCTTGGGGTACAGTAACGGTCATAAATATGAAGCAGTTGCCAAGCATTTGTATTTTGATTACAGGAATACTTCAAAGTTCATAACTGTGAAAAATGGTCATAAGTCACATTTTTCAGTGCCATTGTAACTTTGAACAGTCACCAAATGTACTGTTGTAAGGCGAAAACTACCTGTACAGATGAAATCAAATGCAATGTTCTCATTGGGTTTTCCTTTTTAATAACTATCTGGCCAACCTCAGTGCAAAATCATTATATTATGGCTTAATATTGCCTGTATACACTTGGATACTAACAAAACCTACTAGTTCAGTGGGGAAAAAGGGAAGGTGTGATCATGCCAGGAGTTCCTCATTTATAAATCATTAGAACCAGTTTGAGACAACTTCAAAGAGCCATTAGGTATTAGCAAGATATTATAATCTGTGCCAAGACTTCTAATGGCTGGTTTGTGTAAATTCCTTGTTTTAAGGAATCTTCCTTATCTCAAAGGCTCCCTAAGCCAAGTTTAGCAAATCCTTCTTAGGACATTCACATCATCTATATTCCTGATTTGCAAATGTCCTAATTAGAATATATTTACCAAGGGTGCAGTAACTAAGGTGTGCTTAATGGGGCTTTGTAGAGTTTAAAGGGCTGTTTCAGTTTCACAACACTTTAGTCAATCACCCCAAAAAGGTTGATTCATGGATAGCAAGGGAAATGTGCACGAACGCTGCAGATCAGAGCAGATGGCTTTGAACCTTTTTTAAAGCCTTTCAATACTTTCCACAGATTCAATGAAAGAGAATGGCTCTCTAGCACTGACATGAATAGCTAGCCAAAGAATTTTATCATCTCATAAATTCTTTGCTCTTTAGTGGTGGCCAGGATAAAAGTGCTTTGAGTTTCATTCACTTTATCAGCTCTCAATTTCTTTAATATGGCTTGCCATAAACCTTGACTTTGCTTTCTCATTTGCTGATGAAATATTACACTTATGCAATGATCTTGCCAGCAGAACTCAGAGTTCAGCATTACTCTTAGCCCTCTGACTTGGGCTCAAGACTGATGAATCCAGTCAATACTCTAGGATGAAAACAGTATGCAGTCTTTTATAGACTGCATGATTGTGGCAGATTCTCAAAATAGCTACAAATGCCTGCTTAATTTTGTGGTATTGTTATCTCCCAGGGCTAATTTTCTTCAGCTGCTGTATTCATTGTTTCCAAGAAACCTCAGCCTGAAAGAAACTAGTCTTGCCAATGATATAGGAATGTTTTTTAGAAGAGACCAAGCTTGCCAGCCATCTCTGCCAATCCTCAGAGAACCATATGGCAACACCGCAAAAACATGCCACCCCATGAAGCAAAGCACTAGGTAAAAATTAGTGTCATGTCAAGCCTGGCATCCAGAATAGGAAGTGAAAAAATCAGATTTTGGGGGGGGAGGACTTTATGCATTGAATCATCTGCCTAAATTAGATTTGTTTCCTGATTAATTGGAATGCTACCATGCTGTTATTTTGTCATTGGTTCCTGTCTTAAAGGTGGTATGGGGAAATAGTTTTGAAGTTGAAGATATCAGAATAGTTTTGAAGTTGAAGATATATTATCCCACTAATATTAATGGTATTTCCATCTCATTTTGTCAAACAAACAAAAAAAAAAAAGCAGTCCCTGCTGAAGTTATTTTGATGCTTCCTTGTGATATCCTTTGGATGACTTATTTTGCAAAACCAATTTGAAGACTCAAAGTGGCTCAGATTGAACTGATTTGCCCTTAGATCTTGAATTGCAAACTCAGAATAATCTTTTCTTCATTGCTCTAATTGTATATTTCACAATTGAAATTCCTATGTACTGGACACTTGGGTAAAAGAAGTATCTAAATAGTTTAAGTTCTTTTGCGATAGATTGCCATGCCAGCAGATATAGGCTAAGTATGCATCATAGCTCATTTATTTCCTACTAACTTCTTAGTATCTGACACTAGAGCTAATTTGGTGCAAAAAGTGATAAATGACTCATCTCCTTTATCATATATCACTGATTCTCCAGAATGTTCTGCATAATGAGTAGAGCATGACAATTCTTTCTTTTCTCTTTAAGATCACTCTTTGTAGAGGCATAAAACACTTTCATTGCTATAAAAAGTATCAGATGGTTGCAGAATGTCACTGTAAGTTATTTCAAAAGCGGAGGAAAAAAGCATACATTTGGAATAAGAAATAATTCATATTTTCAAGTAGTATTCAATTTGCCTTTTTTCTCATGGAAGTCAACACTTCTTTAGCAATCTTTTTAGACCAATGTGAAGATAGTTACAAGCTTTTGTTTAACAATGAAGTAAGAATCATTAGCCAATGAGCAGGACTACTGAGCCCATATCTTTATCTGCTAAATTTGGGACAAAATTAGACCATGAGGTAAAAAGTATATGTTCAAAATAATTAAGCAAACATTATTATTCAGCTTATTTTTCATTGTTCTTTTATCCTTCATTTTATCCATTTACCTTTGCTCATTATAACTTGTACAACTGGTACAGGCATAAATGCCTGTTCAAGTTTTAAACCTAAATAGCAAATCTATTCACTTCCTGCTTACCATGGCACAGAACATGTTTACTTACCACCCAATTTTGAGGGACATGTCCTCATGATATTAGCACCCATCAGGAAGTGACTTAAAACATAATATGTTCAGTATGAAGTCAGAGGAACAGACTGTTTCCCTTTACTCTGCTATACTGATCATCAATAAACCATATATCATAACTGAACCAATACACACCAGCCATTTTTAGATTTTATTGATTATCAAATTAAGCTCTGCCCATTTTGCGGTTTGAGGAGACTCTAAGCAATTGACAGAATTGCAAATTAATCAACAAAATATAATTACAATTTGGATATATTTGCTTAGATACAATCCTTAACAATCCTTTTCATCCATATAAGTTATTTTAAAACCTGATAGATTTTACGTAGGCTTCAAAATCCCAAGAGTTTCAATGATTTTCTCTAACTCAATAACTTGTTCATTTAGTCTAAAAATGTGTCTATCTCATTTAGTCATAATGGTTTATTCAGACACCCAGATGGATTAAAGCCTAAAATCCTTTATATCTCCAATCTGCTGCTGGAACAACCTTAGAGGCATTTTTGATTATTCCAGTTTGGAGCAGATATTTTATTCTTCTGCTATACATCTCAAATGGACATTCTAAGGCATCCTGGGCACTATCTACCAAACCTTTTTCAAAAAGGGGTTCGGAACCCCCTAGGCGCCCTCGCCACCACCCTCGGCCTGGCGAGAGCCCCACCCCCCACCCTTTGCGCAACCCAAACCTTGGCACCGCCTCTGCTCCCGCCTTCCGCAATGAAATTTAATATAGATAGAAGTAAGGTCCTATACATAGGCAAGAAAAAAACAACTGTGCTGGTACTGAATAGGTCAAATTTGGCTCAGTGTCAGTAACTGTGAGAAGGATCTTGGAGTCCAAGTGGACAACAATTTAAATAAGAGCAGTGATGCAGTGGTTAGAATGCAGTACTGCAGGCTACTTCTGTTGACTGCTGGCTGCCTGCAACTTGGCAGTTCAAATCTCACCAGGCTCAACATTCACTCAGCCTTCCATCTTTCTGAGGCCAGCAAAATAAAGATGCAGATTTTGGGGGGCAATATGCTGACTCTAAACCACTTACAAAAGGCTGTAAAGCACTGTGAAGTGGTATATAAGTCCAAATGATACTGCTAAATATGAGACAGCAGTGTGCAGCAACAGCTGAAAAAAAAACAATGCAATGCTAGGTTGAATTAATAGACGGGATAGCATCAAGATCATGTGAAGTGTTTGTACCAATTTACAAAGCCTTAGTACAGCCACACTTGGAATACTACAGTTTTGCTCACCACAATATAAAAAAGATATTGAGACTTTGGAAACAGTATGGAAAAGAACAACAAAGAAGAGTATGGGGCTAGAGGCTAAAACATATGAAGAACATATGCAGAAGTTAAGTATGTCTAGTCTAGTGAAAAGAAGGACTAGGAAAGATCTGATAGCTGTATTCTGGAATTTGAAAGGCTTTCACAAAGATGACGGGGAAGACTATTTTCCAAAGCACCAGTAGACAAGACAAAAACCAATGGATTGAAACTAATCAAGGAGAGAAGCAATCTAGAACTAAGGAGAAATTTCTTAACAGTGAGATCAATCAACTAATGGAATGGCTTGCCTTCAGAACAGTGGTGGGATTCAAAAAAATTTACTACCAGTTCTGTGGGCATGCCTTGGTGGGCATGGCTTGATGGGTGTGGCAGGGGAAGGATGCTGTAAAATTTCCATTCCCTCCCCACTCCTGGGGGAAGGTTACTGCAAAATCCCCATTCCCTCCACAACCCACTAACTTGCTTTCCAGCTCCGTTATCCTAAGCAGGGCAACAAAAGGAGACCCAGCCAATCAGCTGGGAATCAAGAGCCAGAGAATAGATGGGGGAGGGGCCAGTCAGAGGGGGTATTTGCCAGTTCTCTGAACTACTCAAAATTTTTGCTACCGGTTTTCCAGAACTGGTCAGAATCTGCTGAATACCACCTCTGCTTCAGAAGTTGTGTGTGTCCCATTAATCCAGGATTTCAAGAAAAGATTGGACAGCCATTTGTCTGAAATGGTATAGACTCTCCTGCTCAAGCAGGGAGTTGGACTAGATGACCTACAAGGTCCCTTCCAACTGTGTTATACTACAGGGTCCCAACCACCGGTCCGCGGACCGAGACTGGTCCGCGGAACAAGTCTTACTGGGCCGCTGGTTGCTGGCGCCGCCATCTTTTTGATGAAAAAGTGCTTCCGGTGAGGTCACCGGAAGCACTTTTTCATCAAAAAGATGGCGGCGCCCAGTTGATGCCGGTACCGGGCCGTGGCACCCAGCTGATGCCGGTACCGGGCCGCGCATAAAAAAGGTTGGGGATCACTGTTATACTATGTTCTTTCCTAGTGGTCAGGGATAGCAATACACTTAGCTGCAATTGATTCAAAGTGTCTATTGAGATAAGCACCCTCATTACCTGGTTATTGAATGCACTATTTTCAAGAACATTTTGGTTCTGGGTTCCAGAGACTCAGATACCCCAACATTTTCTCTTTTAACTGGATTATCAAACTCCCAGGACATTAATATGTTTGTCAGCTGAAAATAATGCTATTTTGGTTTGCATATATATATAGAAAAATTCTAAAACAGGTAAAATGCATGACACCCATAAAAATAAATGTTGAATGAGACTCATTGTGAGACCAAAAAACCAAAAGATTTGTAGGGAATTTTGACTCTAAGAGTGAAAAAATAAAATAAAGATCTAGAGCCACAGTAGTACTTTGAAGGTCTCTGGTTTAGGTTTCTCTGTTTTGTATTTCAAACCTGTTCTTCTGATCGGTCAGGGAGAGTTTGAAGGGGAAAAGAAGTTGGCATAAATATCCTGATCTTTTATTTCTCTCCTCAGGAGATAAATGGCCTTATGAAATTATATAATATCTTTCATCTAGAGGTCATTCAGATTACAGCAGATAAAAATCAGAAATTTAAATTGGCGGTTATTTTCTTATAATTTACCCTGGGAGAATAGGGAAAGAATGACACGGAATTCCACCACTTAAATTACCCTGCATTAAGTTATGTGTGGGCATCAACACTGTTTGGCCTGATTGCTACAATACTGTAAAAGTAGATTGTGAGACACTTGTCTCAGGTGCAAAATCAAATTTGGTGTGATGGCTGCTGTTTTCATAGTTTGTTCCAGGTAATGATTCTTTAAAGGCCTTGTGAAGGGAATGGGAATGTTAAGTGTGAGAAAAGCAAGAATGCATACATATAACTGTTTCATTTTACAATATATTGTCCTACCTAGAGTTAATAATAATATGCCATTCAGACAACCTCTCTGGAAAGGAGAAATACAGGTAAATGCTGACAACTGGAAACAAAGAGGTGAAAGAATGATATCTGGGCTTTTATCTTTGTCAAGGAAAACTGGTTTAGCACAGGCAAGCAATGAAAAGGCAAGCTATACAAGTGCCTGAAAATAAGATACAATCATTTACTCCAGTTAAACACAGTGATTTATTATTCTTTTCATATAGGTGGTTCTAGCCCCACTGAGCTTTCCTCTTCTGCTTCAAGCTAATTATAAGCTTTTCACATTAGAAACATTGCATATTTTTAATGTATCAGCCTCCTTTGTTCTATGCACATCAGAGAATGTGGCATAATTTGGGTAAATATGAAGCTCAGCAACTGTTCCTAATAATTTTGTGGTGGATCCCTTTATCTATCGAAAATAAATCATTCCTTTAGCTTATTTTTTTCCACTAGGTGTTGTGATAATGATGTTTTTAATACCCTACAGAACAATACAAGTATGCTAATTGCAAATTGACCTTAATTAAGCATATTCTGATGTTTTCTAGGATCTCAAGGAACTGTAGTATAGATAACATTTTGCATTCTTAATTTTTATCTTCAGAAAATTTTGATGTAAGTCAGACAGAAATATCCTGAAGTCTATTACTCAAGGATTATATCATGCATATAACAAGGTATCAAGGTACCTACCTACTTACCATACCAAGGTCCATATCCTAGCTTCATGCAGCTCTAATTACATATTGCATTGTTCTCCAACAACTATTCAAATATTTCAGAATCAAAATTGTGGTGTTTAGGTAATTTCCAACATCACTAAAGACTTATATGGTAGTAAGTACAATTATCCAATGCACAAATTACAGTTCATGACTCTAATTGAAATAGGTATTGCCAGAAGTGCCTCTGTTCAAAACCCAAGAAAGAAACCCCCCCGACTCCATGTTAGTAGAGAAGAAGTACTTTTACTGAGTTTGAAATGATAGCAACAAAAGGAAAGCAAGATCTGAGGCAATAGGCCTCATATATATAGAAAGTTTTCCCAATCCCCTCCCCCCCCCTGAGGGACCCACGCTGAATAGCCAATCCCCATTTCACATGATGTCACGTGGGGCACATCTTCAGGTGTTTTCACCCATGTGGAATGCTGAGACGGTTGACCTTGACTGAGCATAAACAAGTCCATGCAGCTGTGCAGCACCATCCCTCCCTTTTGGTTCATGCATCCGCAGTCTTCTCTCCAGTTCACTTCCCCACCCAAAAGCTATTATGTTCCCTCCTCTCCATTAATATTCCAGCCAACAACAAGCAAGCATCATGGAGACTGACAGGCATTGTGTGACAAGTTTCACAATGCTTCCAAAGAAGATTAAGAAGTAATTAAGTTCTAGCAGAGTTTGAAATTTAGACCAAAATATTTCCTGATCAATACCTTGGACTTCTAAACTGGAATAGTGCTGTAGTACTGTAGTGGTAAACTACTGAAAAACAAATCATAAACCAACTTAGAAGCTGAAAGAAATGAAGAGAATGGTTCAGCAACTGTAAAATTAAAGCCTTGTGCTGAATGACTTTATAAAACATGTGCAAGCATGTGTTTTATAAGACCAGAAAGCAAAGGCAATAGCCACAATGCTCTAAATAAGTTTTATAAGCAGTATAAATTGCCCACGAATTAATGAAGAACTTTCAGTATGCAGATTTGAATCTGAAGGCTGCAGAAAACTCATTTGAACTTTATAGAGAAATATGTTGAGATCTTATGGATTTATTGCCTCATCTTTGGAAATGGACAACATAAAGTTTCCAGAGTCTATTGTTTATTGTGGAAATTTAACCCCATCCTTTGTCAAATGTCCATATAGGTTATAGCAAGTGTAATTAATCCCCAACTCAGACACCAACATTTGAGTTCAAGGAATCATATGGAATATAAAGTCTAATATCAGTGAAGATCATTAATAAATTCCAAGGAAACCAGTGAAGTATTTCATACATCTACTCAGTCATGACAGTTAAATTCCAGATTTAGGTTGCAGGTTGTTTTTTTTCAATTCCCCAGATTTGGAATCCAAATTAATAGATTTGTGTATATTAATACATACATATCTATACATTATTATGATTGGTCAAACAGGTAGTCAGATGTTTAGACTGGGTATGGCATCTTTCCCACCTAACAAGTCCTTCTCAAGGACCTGTGACAGGGAAATGCTATTGTTTCATGGTGTTAAAAGTATTGTTGCAGGATATAAACTGTTTCAAGTAAAGCTGCCTTTTGCAATAGATTGACAGGATTTTGTCAATGCCTATGTTGTTCAAGTGGTGCTTCAGGTGTTTTGAGATTCCACCCAATAAATCTATTTCTATTGGTATGATCTTCCTGTTGCCATAGTCATTCTACTTCTGTTTGCAAGAATTTGTATTTTATAATTTATAATTCTTTCTCTTCTGCTTTGTAATCCTCAGGTACTGCAACATCTACTATTCAGAGTGGTTTTTTTCTTATTGACAATTGTTAGGTCTGGGGTGTTGTTTGTGAGGTGTTTCTCTGTTTCAATTCTAAAGTCCCCAAAAAAGTATTTTAGATTCTTCATTTTCTATTACTTTGTCTAATTTTGGTCCCACCAGTTCTTGTTTGCAGGCAACTGGAATTTCTTGCTGCTATTCCAATGCACCATTATTCCTACTTTGTCATGATGTTGTTTGTAGTCAATCTGTGTAATAATCTTGCAGCAGCTATAAAGGTGGTCCACTATTTATTTTTTCTCAGTTTCTTTGAAGAGACAACATTGCAGTGGTGGGATTCAAATTTTTTTACTACTCCTTCTGTGGGCGTGGCTTGGTGGGCATGGCCATGTGACTGGGTGGGTGTGGCTCTTTTTTTTTTTTTTTTTTGCTTTTCTGCAGCCACCCCAGCCACCCATTTTTTGGGCCTTCTGGGTCTCAGAGGAGCCTCTGGGAGGGTGTTTTTGCTCCCCTAAGGCTCCTCTAAGGCTCAGGAAGAAAAAGAACAGAATATGGGAGGGGCGCTCAGCACCTCTCCATGCTCCATTTTGGGAGCTTCTGGCCTCAGAAGAGCCTCTGGGAGGTGTTTTTGCTCCCATAAGGCTCCTCTGAGGCTCAGGAAGGAAAAAATGGAGGGGGGGGGCTGAGCCGCTCCCTTCATTTTTTGCCTTCCTGGGCCTCAGCAAGGGGAATCCTGGCACAGCTGATCGTATGTACAGCTGATTGTTGGGAGGGGGAAAAAAAGAAAGAAATACCTAAGGTGAATGTCAGGTGGATGGGGTGCAGTGAGCTTCGAGCGGGAGAGTGACCGGGTCAGGGGCATGGCCAGCCAGAACTTACTACCAGTTCGGTGACCCATGCCAAATCCTTGCTACTTGTTTGCTCGATCCAGTGTGAACCAGTTGAATACCACCACTGCAACATTTGGTCTGCGAAACTATCTTCTTCATTCTGGTTTTGTATGCATTTGTTCTTAAGGCTTGTCCAGAGTTTCTGTTCAATTTTCCTGCTCTTAGCCATTGCCATGTCCTTGCTGTTATCTGATTTGCCCGATAGTTTGTGTGCATAGTTGTAGTGATCATGTTCATCCAGAGTATTGTTATTTCCAAAGGGAATCTTGATTCTTTCACTTTTCACTAGTCTGCGTACTTGATGTGAGGGTGCCACATTTGTCTAGTCCAAACTCCATTGCAATGTTTTAGTTGAACATATAGACAGTATGGAGGAGCAATTCTATTTCAGATGATGTTTTTCCATACAGCTTCACATCATCCATGTATAGGAACCGAGATAGCCTGGCAAGATGCTGTTAATGTTTGATAGCCATGGCCTGACTTGTTCAGCATTGTTGAAAACAGTGCAGTAATATACAGTCGTGGAGATAGTGAGTCTCTTTGAAAGATTCCTCTTTTAATATTTAGCTCCTTCAGTCAATCACCAGCAGCTGTGTCTTCTATTGTGTCACTGAACTTTGCACATACCATAGCTTCTGATGTTTCTATCGACTCCTATATTTCTAGATACTTGATAATCCAAGGAGTCAAATGTCTTATTCTATTTACTCCAAGCTACATTCAAGTCTTCCTTCTCTTTTAGTTTTCCAAAATCATCTTGTCAATTAGGAACTGATCTTTTGTTCCTCTGCTGTTTGGGCAGTTTCCTTTTTGCTCAGGTGGAAAGAGCTCATTTTCAACTAGATGCTGTTGGATTGCAACAGCTGCCACACTAGTGAGCAATTTGAGAGTTGTTGGTAAGCAGGCAATTGTACCTTCAACTCAGTGTTAACAGCTGGCAACTGTCAGGACAAGCCTTTGCAGTTTTCTTGGCAAGATTTTAGAAGCAATTTGCCAATAAATACTGCCTGCCAGACTAATTGATAACTGTGTAGCATATACATTTAATAAGTTGTGATTATATTAATGTAGTACAGTGGTTAAAATTTAACTACTTATAAGCATAGAATTTATTGGCTGTTTTTGAGATGATATTATTTTAGCAGGGGAATGCATAACTACTTTAGCCCAGTAAATGTAGAGTTACTATGCAGGAAAAAAAAATGGGGATTTTATTTAATTAGCTGATTTATTGCTGAAAGTAGTATATATTTCTGAGTTTGTATCACCTTGAGTAAAGGATAAAAATGTATGGCTACAACAACTTGATGGCACATAATTAATCAGTCAATATTATAAGTAGATGAGAAATCCATTTCTATGTTTCTTGTATTAACTTTCCTTTCCCATTATTGCAAACTCCTAACTGCATGCTGTGAGACCTAATTTTACCAATTGTTACAGCATTAGTTATTCCATTAACAAAAATAAAAAAGTGTCATTTTAGCACTAATAAAGATACATTTTTTAAAAAAAAATGGTTTATAAAATGGTTTCTACTCTATGGATTATAATGCATACATACTGACTACGGCAATTTCATTTTTCTAGTGTATTAAAATTCTAGCTTTTAAAAGAGACTGGCGTGTGCTTCTGCCTCTGAAGCTGATACTGTATTCTTAAACTACTCACACTTTCTGCCTTCTGAGAAAAATGGAAAGAACCAGAGTAAAGTACAGGATGATAATTGCCATTTGATGAAGTCATATGGAAACTCCCACGTTAACTGTCTTATGTGGAAGCAATGTGGCAGAATACAAGTAGGTTACCAGAGTTTTCTCAGAAAACTGTTTAGTTCTACCAATATGCTCAGTTTATCACAGTAAAGTATAAAATTAATTCATAATTAGCTTTTCCACTTTTATTGGTATTAACTTGTCATAATATGTTTCTCTTGCTAAGTCATGCTGACATTATCATTTGCTTTGATTTCAGCTGAAATATGTGGAATTACAAAATGGTACTCAGAATCATCACATGTTATGTATTTGCTAGATTTAAATGTTACTTTTTCACTAGGGTTTACATGGAAATAACCTCTATTTTTGTCCTTGCAATCCCAATCATATGAGGTTGGCTAGACTGAGAGAAAGTGATTAGCGCAGTTAACATTATGGACAAAGACACAAAAATTAACATAAATATCTTTTAGAAAAGCTAGTGCTCATCTAGAATCTTCAGAATGAAGCTGAATAAAATTGTGGAGTAGCGCAAATCCAGTAATTTGAGTTTACACATCTGACATATTCTACTGTAATTACAGAGAGCAGCCACATAAACCTGGTTTGTGAACAAGATTATATTGTAAGTTTTAATTAAGACTTGAGTCATGCATAGGTAGACTCTCACATGAACCATATTTTCTTCCATTGCATCTATAGCATAACATTGAAAGATTTAAAGGCAGAATTAGCATATTTAAAACTAATAATGTTTCAGTTTAGGATTTCTCCAATTTCTACTGTCACATATGAACATCGTGTTGGAGACTTAGGCATAAATCTATCTATAAAGAGTAGATATTAAATTTATTGCAAGAGGAAAATGTACCTGTTCCTCTGATTTGGAAAGTTATATGCAATAGCTTTTAAAGAAAGAACAATGTACAGTTTTGAGAGAAATATAACAAATAGAAACTATGAAATGGCAGGTCTGTAGTTAAAGGAAAGATGAGATACAATGCACTATAAAGTTTCCTGTAATTCTGGTAGATAGATAGATTTAAAGAAAAAGCCATGTATGAGCATTAGATTTATATCCCACCTATATTTTGTACAACTCAAGTCCTATTTTCCATACAATAACAACTCTAAGAGTTAGAATGGGGTGAAAGGGAATGACTGGACCAAAGTCATGCAACTAATTTTCATGCTTAAGTAGGGAGAGAGGAGGGAACTAGAATTCACAGTCTCATGGCTTCCAGTCCAGGACCTTAGTCACCTCATCAATGCCATGTGCTAAATAAATAAGTCACTATATCAAGAGCCATGATGGTACAGCGGTTAGAAAGCAATACTGCAGCTAATTCTGCTGACTGCCGACTGTCAGCAGTTTGGCAGTTTGAGTCTCAGTGGCTCAAGGTTGACTCAGCCTTCCATCCTTCTGAGGTCAGTAAAATGAGGATGCATATTGTTGGGGGCAATATGCTGACTCTGTAAACCATTTAGAGGGAGCTGTCAAGCACTGTATATAAGTCTAAAGTGTTATTGTTATCAAACTAGCTCTAATTCCATTTTGAGCTTGATGGCGCAGGACCTCTAACTTCATGTTGCATTTTGTTTTAAAACCACAAAATGAAAATCCTTTTATAAAAGCACATAAAACTACTCAAACATGAAAGTTGCATAGTTTTGTTATCCCTGACTGCTTTCCAAAATGCTAGATAATGTGCTTATGTGACATTTGTGCAATTAGATCCCAAGCAGCTTTTACCATTCCAATGGAAACATTCATTAACTAATTCCTTTACCCCAAACACCTGTTTGAACAAAAGACAGGTCTACATACACTATTCAATAAGAATACAAAACTTGAGGTGGTAAAACAAACTATTTTGCCTCAGACCGCAGGGTACAATGCTGCCATTTTTGTGTCAGGGGAGGACCTCTATCAGGGAGTCCATATCCTGATTTGCTGATTTTTTTGCTTCTGGAGAACACTAAAAAATAGAATTCTCCTTCTTTAGGCTGAAATGATAATGGCTACATCATGGGCCTTTTCATTACATTTCAGCAGCTTTCTGCAGTACAGTGTCCTGCTGCTGCCGTCTGTATAGAGCTTAGACAGAAAACACTGAATGCTAGGAAAGCTGCAGTTTCCATACCTCAGAACAGGTGAGTTGAACTGTACACAATCAAGTAACAATTGTACCAATTATCTTCCATCAGTTCTAGCCAAGGCAGAGAATAATATCTTCTTCTGGTTGGTAAGAAAGTTCCTTCTCCTGGCATTTAATTTATTAGCTCTCCTGTCTTTATTCCTCCCTTAGCAGAGGAAGTGCCTGTCTTATAAAAAGAACTTTGTCCTACATTTTTGAGTATGCATACAATTATGC
Organism: Notechis scutatus; assembly: GCF_049901735.1. Lineage (NCBI taxonomy): Eukaryota > Metazoa > Chordata > Lepidosauria > Squamata > Elapidae > Notechis > Notechis scutatus. The sequence goes on along the minus strand of NC_142009.1, from coordinate 254,081,883 downwards.
AGATGAATATGGATCACATCATTTTTGCACTAGTCTATGAAAAGGGCAGGCTGACTTATTGGATTTCACATCCTTTGTTTATTATAAAATAACCTGATTCAGCAAGTAATTTATTCAGAAAAGAAATGTTGTCTTGACATACTTCAATGGCTAGGATATTCGGATTGAAAAACTAAGAAAGAAAAACACCCAAACAACCACTTCCAAAAAAGAACAGATTTTGCACATTTTAAGCACCAGGGGAAGGGCCATTAGTAGTTTTCTTTGTGCTATCTTTTAATTCATGCTACATTGCCTGACAACTGTACCATTAGCAGTCCCAAAGGTGCTTTTTCAAGAGGCAACTGGACTTCCTTGTTTTTCTTCGAAGACATTTCATTTCTCATCCGAGAATCTTCTTCAGCTCTGACTGGATGGTGGGGAATGGAAGGATTTAAGGAATATAAATCCTTCCATTCCCACTATCCAGTCAGAGCTGAAGAAGCTTTTTGGATGAGAAGTAAAATGCCTTCAGAGAAAAACAAGGAAGTTCAGTTGCTTCTTGACAAAACACCTTTGGGACAGCCATGACCTGGATGATGAGAATTTCCATAGGCATGTACCATTTGCAATTAACCACTATGAAGGTGTCCTATAAACTCAGGTTAGAAGGCTTTGCTGGACTCATGATACTAATTAAGGAGAGGGAGCAAGAATATTTTCCATTCTAGTTAAAATGATTGTGTTATCCATGTTGATTTATGAGCAATATGCTTAATTATTGATGGAGGGGAGGAAATTAGAAATAGTTATACCTGTCTACATAAATCTTATTTGTGCCTTCTTACAAAAGGCATCTGTTTTACTCTAAACACAACTTTTCCAGCTTCAGTTGATGGAGAAGGCTGAACCTTTTCAGAGAGAAATATGGGTTGGGGAGGAGAGAAAAAAAAGAACAAAAAGATGACACTGGGATGACAATGGCAGATCTGAAGGAGACAGTGAGAGATAGAGGGGCATGGAGAGTGCTGATCCATAGAGTGGCTGAGGGTCAGACATGATTGAATGGCTGACAATGACAACTTCTGTTGCTACCACCCACTGGATTTTTCATATAATTACCCACAAATTCCAATTTCCTTCAGAAGCTTAAGATTTCCACTTTCTAGTTTCTCTCATTATCAGATGTTACAGAATTGCAATCGGTGGCTGATTTATTTCTTTATTTTTTCTGTGAAAATCACATTTCAGCAAAGTCTGGCCTATAATCTGGCTTCTTCAAACATGAGGGGGGGGACCCCTTGTAGGGTTTTTCCCATACATGTGGGGAAGGATATAGTGACTTGGCATATTTCTGGATTTATGACCTTACATACACCAGTACTGAGCTTTGACATTGACCTGACACCCAGATCAAAAAAGGCTATTTTAGGTCTTCTACAGAGTCCTCTCTGCTATTTCCCTTTCATTATTTCAGAACAAGTCTTCCTTCAGTAATGTCCTTGCCATCATGTTCAAATTGTGGGACATGACAGCTGTTCATATTCAGCCTTTCCTACATATCCTCACTTCAAAGAGAGAGCTAAAGTGAACAAATCTTAAATGACTGTATTCTAAGTATGTGTTGAGCTATATATATTGTAGAGAGAAAGAATTGAAAAGAAAAGTGTGGGAAAAGCAAAAGGCCACCATCCCACCCCATTAAACAGACAAAAAGCATATAAAAGAAGAAGAAGAAATATTGAACATAATAGGGAAGAAACATTAAAACCCATACTGGTTTTACACATTCACATATTTGTATCCTGAAATAGAATGGCATAATTTTAAACATCCATATTCAATAGTTCTGTGCAAAAAAATACTCATCTGTAGGAAGGGTAAACTAGGTAATCTATAAGGATATATTTCATTATTATAATTAAGAAATGGAGACAAAATTATGTCAGTACGATTCTGCATAGACAAAGGATTCAATATTTTTACTAGACATTGCTACTTCCCAGAGTTTTAAATATTTATTTAAAAATCATTGTGCATTAGTTTTCCAATGTTTTTGCTATGATAAATCCAGTGGGAATTTCCAAAAAATGAATTAACTATTAAACTATAGTATTTTACCACTTCATATATTTTAATTATCTTGCATTAGAATTATTTGCCAAAAGTTGTGTAATGTTTCTGATTTCTACTGGAGGTGGTAATATGTGATTACAAATGCCTCCAAAAATGTAGAAAGGATATTTGGAGGCAGGTTTCCAGATTGAAAATCATGAGACCATGAATTTTTGTCCCACCTTAGGCCCAAAGCCAGCTGGATAACCTTAGGCTAATTTGCTCTAAAAAGAAGGAAATGGCAAACCACTTATGAAAAACCTTTCCAAGAAAATGGCAGGGACTTATCCAGTTAATTGCCAGGAGTCAACATTGGAATGATTAGTCCTAAATGAAATGACATATTTAAAAAATCATCTTTTTAAATTATTTGTATAGTAAATTGTTGTTGATTTGGCAGAATAATTTGAAATAAATTGATAGCACAAAATTACAAGTTCACTTACTTAGTTCAAATCATCTTTCCCCATATCTTTCTATTGCTTTTTAAAAAGCCTATTGTGTTCAGTAAAAATTAAAGGAGCTTCATACAATTTTTCCATTTAAAAATGGTCGATTGGGAAAATTTCAGAAGCATACAATGTAATAATAGTGCTAGAATAGTAATAGAACCTGGAAAGTCAGGTTCAAACTGATTGTAACTGATTCCTTGGCAAGCTGCATTTAATACAGATAGGATTTTATCACTAATTAGGTATCAAAACCTGAAATACTTCATATTTTAATCTTTGATTATACCCCTATGTATAATCTTTGATTTTTAATCTTTGAACTGATTACATTTAAAGCCTGAGTGAGAAAGAAATGGGAGAAGGAAAGGGACATGAGCAGAAATTTTCCTCACTTTTTCCAAAGGTAAATTTGCAGTGAGCTGTTTAGTTTAATTCCAATGCACAACATTAGTACAGTAAGTCCTCAACTTACGAACATTTGTGTCGTGACTATTCAAAGTTATGACCACACTACAAAAAGCAGCTTATGACTATTTCTGCCACTTACAACTGTTGCAGTATCCCTGCAGTCATGTCTTTCCAATTTGGGTACTTGAACACTGGCGTGTGTTTACTATAATTGCAGTTTCCTGGGGTCACATATTCACCATTTGTGACTTTCCCAGACAGCTTTTGACAAGCAAAGCCAATGCTTAAAGTTAGATTCATTTGATGATCATATAATTCATTTAACAATTGTGGGGGAGGGGGGGAAGGTTGTACATTCAGGCACAACTCATTTAATGATCATATTGTCTAACGAGAGAAGTTCCAGTCCCAATTGTGATTGTAAATCAAGGACTACCTGCAGGGCAGTTATTATGCCATCCCTTTTCTATTTTATTCACTGCTATGTGAATAGTAGAGTGATGTTTGAAATATCGCTGGAAGAAAATACAATGGAATTATCACCAAAGGCAATGCAAATAATTTAAAACTTAATCTATCCTATTTTCCCACGTAAAAAATTCTGACTTAATATGTTCTTTCTGTAAATTGAAGATGTTACAAGTCAATCACAACAATGTTAAAACCATTAGGTTTTTAATGTGTTTCCTTCATGTGAGCAACTGTTACAACAGTTTTCTCCTCTGCCATATCCTACACCATCAAAAATGTTGGGAAATATTGTCTCCAGGCAATAGAATTATGAATCTTTTTAAATTAGCCTGTGATTTCTGCATATGCAGGATCAGGAAAAAAGTTTTTATTGTCAAGCAGTGCAAATGTACAAGCAGCAGTCTCAAACACCTAGATTGTTTAAATTAGAAAATAAACCACCTACTTGATTTAAAGAAATGTTCCATGAAGCAAATAGCACCATTGTTTTTTTCCTTGTGCTATAGAGCAGCGGTCTCCAACTGGTGGGCTGCGGCCAGTGGGCTGCAGAGAAATCTTACCCCAGAGCACCCCCCCCCCAAAGCAATTAATCCAGGGTGCGTAAAAACACAAGGCTGTGCCGCGCACATGGCCCACGGGAACTCTCCCCACCTGCTTACCCGGCAAACTTGCCTGCTAAATTGCTATTTTTCCTTTTTCTGACCATCAGCTGTTCTGCTGTGCCGGGAGAATTAGATTAGCTAGGAAACAGGAAATGGTTGGATTCCTTGCTTTCTAGCTATCTTTAGATCTTGGGCTACTGCTTTTAAACACAGCCGAACCTCCCTTAGGACTGAAGGTTCTATTATTCAGTGCAGACTCATGGCAAGCAAATTTTACGTGGCAGACTGAGCTAGCTGATGGCAGATAGATAGATCACTGAATGATTCTGTGAGCAACTCAATCTGCCTGCTTGCTTTGCCTGATTTTGGATAAAAGTTTCTCTTTTTTAAATAAAAAATTCAATATTTACATACATGGTGTGTTGTGAGTTAATTTTGTGAGTTTGCTTCCTAGCAAATTTTATGAGTTTGCTTGCAAGCAAATTTTATGTGACAGATTGAGCTAGCCAATGGCAAATGGATAGATTTCTGAATGAATCTGTGATTCTGTGAGCAACTCAATCTGCCTGCCTGCTTTGCCTGATTTTGGGTAAAAGTTGCTTTTTTATTAAAAAAAAATCAATATTTATATAAATATTTATAATATTTACATACAAGCCATGCCCAGCCAGTCACATGACCACCAAGCCACACCCACAAATTAGACCATGCCCACAGAACCGGTTAGTGGTCCCTGGGGTTTAAAATTATGAGTTTGGTGATCCCTGAGGTTCAAAAGGTTGGCGACCCCTGCTATAGAGCATTGCAAATTCTTTCAAACAAATCATTGCCCTACTGTGAAATGTTATCCTTCTTTAAAAAGTGAAGAATTTACTGGAAAAATTCTTTTGAATCAGGACTTGGGTTTGCAGCTTTTCTGCTTTCTTTCATCGTATTCCATTTTTCTTAGTTAACTGGTGCTGCTCTGAGGCAAGAGTTTACAAATAAGAACTTCTATAGCTACCAAAAATACCTTTCCTCCATTTCTATTAAATTACAGACCTACGTGGTTTTGGAGCCATCTATGTGGGTGTGCCTTCAAGTCAGTCTAGAGTTCTGGCAACTTCTGGGGGAAGTCTTCTTAGAAAGATTTCAGAAGCCATTTGCTATGGCCTTCTTCTTCCTAGGGCTGAGAGGCAATGATTAGTCCAGGGTCACCCAGCTCTGACAGGATTAAAATGCAGTATCCAATTTCAAGTTTCCTAAAGTAGGTTTCCCTAGACTTAATTACATTGGGTAAAAAAACCCATCCAGTATCCAATCTTTCCTGAAGTTGTTGAGAAGATAGTATATTCTCAGTTGCAGTAACTGCCTTGTTCAATCCATATTCAGGCACAGACATGATATTGGTATGGCATTTATTTCTATGGCGATTGTCCTTGTTGGGATTTGAATTGTGGGGTGGATGTATCCTCTTTGTTCTATTTTACCTTCCAGTGGCATTTCGTACCATCAGTCACAGAGTCTTTCTGATGTACCTATGAGGGATTAGAGATGTCTACACTTTTCTGAATAGAAATCTAGAATGATAGGTCCTGGCAATATTATCTCATACAGGAATGGGTGTCAAAAAAAATTCCTACAAGTTCAGAGAGTGTGTTTCCGGAGGACTACTCTACACTGAGGTCAGTGGAACATGTTTTTTCTGTGGTAGTGCTCATGCTATGGAAGATGTTCCATCAATGATGGGGACAGTTAATGGTTCGTCTGCTTCCATTTTGAAAAGCACTTACGACAGAATTATTCTGAAAGGTTATTCTTTGAAAAGTGAGGTTGCCTTCTGCTGATTAGCTTCGTCTGAGCATTGAAACAATGTCCTGTGCATTATGTTGTACTGCTGATAAGGTTTTTCAGGTTACGAACTGGAAAATGTAAATACTTGGTTGGTTTTGTGTGAATGTGTGTCTGTGTGATATATTTTTTTTAGCATTAGCATGTGTACTCTGTGGGTGGTCTTGTTGACAGTGTGTTTTGAAACTTCACAGGGAATGTGAAAACTATACTCCTATAGCTTGTTTATTGAACATTGTTGTCAGGATGCCAGTGAAGACGTGTGCTTTATATTTATACATGAGAAAGAAGGAAATCTTTAAAGCTACAAATCAGAGAAGTTTATTTTGTTGTTGTTGTTGTTTAAAGTCTGTATGGTAAATCACACTGTATATTGCTAGGGTTCAATGGCTATTTGTGTAGGCAACTGAAACATTTTCTACAGGTGGTTGCCCTTCAAAACTACCTGGAAACTGGTCCAGAATACAACAACATGGGCAGCGATGGGCATGCTTCATTATGTCGGTGTAACACCTCTGCTTGATGAATTGAACTAGTTATCAATTGCTGTTGAATTATATTAAAAGTGCAGGTTGCTACCTATAAAGCCCAACATGTCAACATTTACATTTCATTCCTATATGGTCTTGCAACAACCTATCCAAAATAGTGGTATATGATTCAGTCTTCCTGTATAATACACTTTTAACACAGTGTCTCCCAACCTAGTCATTTCTTTTCCAGTACTTCCCTCTAATTTGCCCTCTCTTACCAGTGCAGTGATATTTTCCCTATGATTTGTATCTGGAACAAATGACCCATCTTCTCATTGCATGGGTCAGCCCTGATCACTTTCAAAGCGGGTCTTTGTAATTACTTTGAAACAAGGCTGAGCAGCCATTCAGCCTTATGCATATGTCTCTGCAGTTGTTCAGCTACTGCCATCTGCTGACGTGATATATGTTAGTCACAAATGTGATTTGTCACCTGTCATAAAGGTGACTACTATTCCAATGCTCTAACTGGATAATATAATAGAGAGTTATTTGATTTCCTTGGCTCTTCTTGACTTTTTCAGTGTATGTTAGAATTTCCTCTAGTACGAATTAAAACTTTTTCATCACCTCTACTTGATAAAATCACAACACCACCCACCACCACCCCCAGATATTGAGATTAGATGACATTCAGTCTTTGTGTCTTGAATTCATTTATAATCAGAATGGAGAATTAAGCAATAAATCTCTCGAGTAAATGAAACATGACCTTAATCTTTCTTCTTTTATAAATTTCTTTTATTTGGCTTCAGTAGAGAATAACAAAGGGCAAACGAACACATACTGAGCTCAAAAGATTTGCACTGGATCTTGCTTCAGAAATAGAATTGATACAAAATGCCTCACTGGTTGGAGAAATAGATTGTAATAGAAACAGATGTATTGAAATTTTTAAAAAAGGAAAAGAGAACATGCTCAGAGTAAATCTACACTCAGTTTCATTCATTGAACAACCCATTTCTTGGGAGATGAGGAGAGTGGTCTATCAGCAGGGGTGGGATTCAAATTTTTTAACAACCAGTTCTGTGGGCATGGCTAGGTGGGCGTGGTCATGTGACTGGGTGAGTGTGGCTTTTTTTCTTTTTTCTTTTTCTTTTTCTTTTGCAGCAAACCTGCTCCCCCCATTTTTTTTTACCTCCTGGGCCTCAGGCAAGCACTGGGTGGGCATTTTTTGTTCCCAAAAGGCTTCCCTGGAACCCAGGGAGGCAAAAAATGGAGTATAGGGAAGGGCACTCAGCACCCTCCTGTGCTCCATTTTGGGCCTCCTATGGGGGCGTTTTTGCTCCCAGGAAGGGAAAAAATGGAGCACAGAGGACATCTTCCCCCCATGCCTGCACACTCCTTTTTGCCTCCTGGGCCTCGGGAAAGCCTCCTGGGTGAAGCAGTAAGAGAGCGAGGGGAATCCCAGCATAGAAATACCTTAAGGAGTGACTAGGCAGGGGAGAATGCAGTCAGCTATGTCGGGCATGCGCAATAAGGATTGACTGGGCAGGGAGGCGAGGGGTGAGCTGAGGGGGGCGGAGCCATCCAGCGGCACGATTTGCTGGTTCTCTGAACTGCGCAGAATCATAACAACCAGTTCTATAGAACCAGTCTGAACCGGTAGAATCCCATCCCGGTTTATCAGGCTGTGGCAACCAGACAGAGTACCAGTCAGAATTATTTTACTCCCCTTGTATTCATAGATCTGACACTTGTCTTCCTTGCATAGTTTTTTTTTAATAGGTTGGTATTGATTGAGTCCAAGGGCTAATACTGCCTTTAATGGGATTGCAGCAGTGTGTGTGTCAGAAATGTTTTACCACTTACCCAAGAGTGTAATTTGTTGTGATGTTTTATGTTATGCTGTATGCTATGTTACTTATGTTCACCATTGGAATAGATAAAGCAGTATCTGACAGGGTAGAAACTCAGCAGTATATAGCAACCTCAACCTTACCTTCCATCTATACTATAAATTATTTCATTATCTTGGAATCTGTCAGTAGCAGCGGACCTCTCTATGGTGAGAGGTAAAGAAAATGGCAAATGATGAAAGCAGTGTGATGCTATTGAAAAGAAATGCCAGCTCTTTTGTACATAATTATGTTATAACATTATATATAGCAATGAGAAGGGACAGAGCTTGAGTTTTGATAGAACTATGCTGGTTTTGTCATTCTGAGAAATGATTGCCCTTCTGAAAATGTCTGTGGTTTGCATAATGCTTTTTTTCTGCTAATGGTTACTATTAATTCATTGTCAAACTAATAGAATGTGAATTTGTTGAGACAGAATCTGATTTTAAGATTTTTGCTACTAAAAGAAATATGTTTTAGGAATCAGGTATGATAGTTGAACTGATACCTCTCTGAGCAAGTATCTTTTCAATATAATAATATCAGATCTAAAAATCTATTGTAGACATTGAATGATACTCCGACAGTTGTACTCTACCTAAGGGGCATCTGGCTGCTTTAGATATTAGGAAGAAAATAAACTGGATTTGATAGTTTAAATTGATCTAAAAGGCAATTTTTATATTTGGTGTTTTTAGAGGGAATGGGATAGCTTCATTGCTGAATAAATGACATTCTTATGTATCTTACTCTTGTTATTAAGATGTGTAAATAGATCAACTATAAGAGATGCATTCACAAGCAAGCAGGCAGACAAGAGCCTTAAGGTTCATCACAGAAGAAAGCGAGGATTACAGAGGTGGTATCCAGCAGGATCTGACCAGTTCTGGAGAACCAGTAGCAGAATTTTTGAGTAGATTGGAGTACCGACATATACCACCTGTGACTGGAGATTTTACAGTATCCTTCCCCTGCCATGCCCCCCAAGCCACGCTCATAGAATCGGTAGTAAAAAAAATTGAATCCCACCACTGGAGGACTACATATGTACAATGTTAATGTTCATGATGATGACGATGATGATAGACAGGTAAACAGACAGGCATAGTTCTCCACTTACAACTATTTGTTTAGTGACTATTAGAAGTTACAAGGGTATTAAAAAAGTGATTTCGTGTGGCAAAAAGTTTGTAAAACCAGGCCTGAGTCACTTAACCACTAACTTGCTTAGCAGTAGAAATTGTGGTCCCAATTGTAAATATCTGTAACTGCTTTCCTCTTATATTTTGCAATAATTAAAAGGAAATACTAAACAATAAAATATATAGGGCTGAAGATAATATCTCACACATTCATGGTGAATGTTCCTCAAATCCTGAGTTCTCAGAATATCCAAAATCTTGTTTTATTGTTCTTATTAAAAAAAATACTGCAAAAGGTTGCACGAATTGTTTCAGTTACTCTTTTTCATTGTTTTTCAGCAGCTGATGTCTCTGTGGGTTTTTGTGCTTTTTTTTTTTTTTTTTTGTAAATCTGCCCTTGGTAGAGAAATTTATTTACTCTCAATTTTACAAGGTTTTTTCTTTTACTTTATTTCAACATAATGAAAAAGCACTGGAAACTTAGTTTATTTTCTTCCATTTGAAATCCTTCTCTGGGATGCTGCATTATGTTCTTAATGAGCCCAATGCTTCCTTCATAATTTTAGAGGTGCAGAGGGCTTCCTAATTAATGTGAACTATTGCAGCCCAGGTTTTTTTCAAGGAGAAGACTAAAAATCATTGTAGTGTAAGCCTGAAATGACAATTCTCTCTAGGAAAATGTTGATTGTATATCTAACTGTGTTTTTCATCTTGGCTCCTGTGTTGAACTTCTAAGAAGACTAGCAGTAGAGCTTCATTGCATTTGTAATTAATGGCCACAGAATTGTGGAAAGGTCTGTTTCAATCTGTGTGTACTAGCACACTGCCCTGACCAAAACCATTCTGGTGACATTTGGTTAATAGGAATGACAGCTTCATTTATTTCATGTATGTCTTGTCTAGTTCATTATAGTAGAAGCTGCAAAAAGAATTGAAATCTCAGCCCACTGAGGACATTTTTTTTTATTTTCTCTTGAATCTCTACATCAATGTCACTGAGCTTGCATTCAATGCAGAGAAATAATGGCACATAATGTAAACAGTAATGGCTGTAGCAATAGCACTTAGATTTATATGCCACTTCATGGTGCATCATTACCCTCTCTAAGTAGTTTACAGAGTCAGCATATACCCCCCAACAATCTGGGTCTTCATTTTACCTACTTGAAAAAGATAGAAGCCTGGGTCAACCTTGAGCTGGTCAGGATGGAATTCCTGGCAGTGAGTTGAATTAGTATGCAATATTGCATTCTAGTCAGTGCGCCACCACAGCTCAAGCTTAGACTAGTGATAAAGTAAAGAATTACTTACATGCTTATTATCATATCTCAAAAAAATTGATGGAATATTTTTTTAAAAAAATGTGGAGATACAACTTGGTAAGCTTCATTGATACCTTAAATGCCTCACACTTCAGCTGTTGTACAGAGTAGGGAAGAATGATTGGGAATAAGCTCTCTTCAGGGATGCCAGGACTTCTGGTTTCACATCGTGGCAGGATCAGATGCAAGGAGTGGACTTCCACAAACCCGTGTTAAATCTTCCTCATTGGAAGTCCCCCAGGAGGCTAAAGTCACCTTGTAGGGGTGACAAATAAAAGAGGGGCACACTGTAGGTCGCAGAGAGTGGAGATTCTCCTGCTGGACCCAGGGATTTCTCCCCAATCCAACAATGAAGAGGAGAGGCAACCGTTATGGCTGCCATGAAGCTGGGGCAGCTGAAGAGACAAAAATGTGCTGGAGTGGTGTAGAAGAATACTTATTGGAACTGCGTGAGGTAATTCTTTTTTTACTCACTACCTAACCCCAATGAAAATAAACCCTGGAAAAGAGACTCTTTGAAATGCTTATCAAAGTGGTGATTAATTACAGAGACAAAAACTACAGACCCCCCCCCCCAAAAAAAGGAACAAAAGGAAGAAAGCAAAATCCTTAAAATACAGAAAGATTGTATTTTTAAATTTTATTGGCAATATTTTGGTTAGGCATTTTAAAATGCTGGAATCACTTTTTTGAATACTATTTGTAAAAAACGGAAATAAAGATTGGTCAGATTTTATGCAATATTGAAATCTTAGCTGAAGGTGCCATCTACTAGTGAATGGAATATATAATAAAGTCCTACAACCTTGGAAAGTGATGATAAGGCAAGAATACAGAAGTGGAATTAAATAACACCTGGAGGTCTGCTGTGTTATTTACTGTGCTATATTTTTACTTTATGGCTATTGGAAGTTTAATTGTGAGATTATGAAAGACATTTAAAGCAAGTGATTTTTAAATACTAGGATCTATGACTGAACTTACAGAATGGACTTAAAGAGACATTTGGAAACCTTCCTGGATCATTTAAATGGAACTAACTAACTAATGGTATGATACAAAGAATTATAACCATTGCATCCCCCTGAGGAGCAATACCAGGACTGAGCAAATGGTTTTTAAGCTGTTTCCTGGAGTAATAGACAATTGAGACTCTGGGGCAGTGGCAAACTACTGACAGGCTATTGAGCAATATTTGGACCTATTATATTTATTTGGACAAAAAGTTGCACCAGGGTGAGATGACTGGATTTCAAAAAGAAATGGTGTTGATGCTTCAAAGTATTTATGATACATTGACAAGAATCACAGGGAGGTAAAAAACTTAATGCAGGACATTCCAGGGAACTCAGAGTAAAGATCAGAAAATGCAGGAAACAGAGGAAATAATAGAAAGAGCAGAAGAAAAAACAAATCAGATAAAATAACAAGAACAAGGAGACAAGGAGAAGTCAATAAAGACTTATGAACCAAATCAGGGACAATATATATTAAGAGATCAAAAAATGGGATTGGACAAAAAGAAAGACATTTTTAAAGAGAAGATAGGGGCTTGGGCAGACTCCCCTGGAATGATGACAGCAAAAGTTAGTAGAGATGGAAGAAATATTTGGGTTAAATAGGAAAGATGTAGACAGAGACAAAAACCCAAGGGAGGAGTTTGGGAGGCAAGCCAAAAAACGAATAAAAATTGAAATACTAATGCAAACAAGAGATGAAGTTTAGAAAGGGAATGTTGTTTAATATGAGATTTTTTTTGAAAGCTAGAAAAGAGGTAGAAATAAGATTAAGGGGGAATATTATTATATAATAAAAGTAATAACTAGATGTAAAAATTAGATGTTGAAAGATGGTATCATTATGAATGTCTAATTAATATTGTGATTATTATTAGAATGGCACACCTAAACACTGAACAACTAAACAGCAAAAGAACATATTCTAATACAAATATGTATAATAACACCATAATTATATAAGTATGATTAATGTAACAAATATTAATATTTAGAGGTAGAAACAAGATTAAGGGGGAATATTATTATAATATTTTATATAACATACCAAATGTAATAGCAAAACGTAAAGATTAGATGTTGAAAGATGGTATTATTATGTATGTTTAAACTATATTGTGATTGTTATTAGAATAGCACATAAAATACTGAAGTAACACACTTAATATAAATATGTATAATAATGCTATAACAACACAAATATAACTAATGTAACAAGTATTATTATTACTATTATCATTTGTACTTAAATAATTGATATCCAGATACTTCACTGTTCAAATAATGATATTGATATATATTTAAAAATAAAATTTAAAAAAGGATGCTTATTAATTTTCTTACAGATGTCATTCTGAAAAACTGCCAAAATAACCTCACAATGCCCAAAAACACAAAGCAGCCTAAATTTATCTCTGTTGAACAAATGGTAGAAGGGCAATTTAATCAAGAAACAAGGTGTATGTACAAGATGAAAGCTTCCACTTCTTTGCTCTTCTTTTGGATGATGAGCTTCTAAATGCACTAAAATAATTAGGAATATACAGAAAATTAACCAGAGATTACTTGACAATGAATCTGCAAGAACTGTACATTGTTGCCAGTTGCTACAAAACTGATATCATTATCCAACAGACTAAATTAGTGCCAACCCTCAACTCAAATTTTAGAGGCAAAAATATTGACATGCAAATGTAAAATGATTAAAACAAATAAAAAAAATCACATATATTTCTGAAAGTTTTATATATAAAAGCATGTATTGGCTTTGTGCCTTGAAAGCATATTTTGATATAGTTACATCTAAGATCCTAACGGGGAAAGTTACATTAAAGGCATACATAAGTTTGAAAAAGTTATATATAAGGGTTTTTCATGTGAGGGAACTGAAATAAACACATACATATAAGGGTTTTTCATGTGAGGAAAACTTTTTTTTTTAAAAAAAGTATTTATTATTAAGCTGCAAGCAACTTAACAATAACTTCTAATTTTTAATCTATTTTTGTCATTTGTATCCCACAGCAACCAGGTTTATCTATAAGACTTTACAATTTTAAAAATTATTAATATTTATTCAGCGTCTAAAGGACTGATATATTATTTTACTAATGCAAAGAGACCTAAATATAGATGTGAATTCAGGGCAACAATGGCTAGCAGGCAGGAAAATATTAAGCAGAAAGAATTAACCACAATTCAGCTAGAAATCGATTCCTGTTGCTCCTAGTTTTCAGAGGGGTAATGAGTGAAAGAACTGGCAAAAATTATGGGGCTGCACATAACAGGCAACACTATAAATGTTGGCAATATAATACAGTTATCATATGGTGACCCCATGTAGTTTTTCATATAGAGCTAAGAACCTGACCAATAAGTTTTCCTGTTCTGTAATGAAAACACAGCAGAGTCTGCCCTATCAATCCTTACTGACGCCTTCAAATCTTTGGTGTTCATAGATTCTGAGTAATTGACCAAATTATAGTGTTACCCAGAAACTACAACATTCATATGGACAGATGAACATCTCAGTTCAGATTTATATGAAATGATAAATATGATATCTTCCAGAAATGAGATTATGTCCAGAGATCATTTCTGGCAGGTAGATAGATAGATGATAGATGGATGGATGGATGGATGGATGGATGGATGGATGGATGGATAGATAGATAGATAGATAGATAGATAGATAGATAGATAGATGATATTTGAGCATAATTGACAGTAAATATTGATATCAGGATTCCTACTTTCCCGAAATCCAACTCAAGTGGAGCACAAAAAGATTCTACCATACAAGCAGCCAATATATATATGAAGCTAAATTAATATGACTTATAAATATCTGACTAAATATATTTCAGATACAAAATCTTTTCCATATTCCGTTTTCCAGTTGGACATCCACCCACCCCTTCAATGAAGAAAAGTAAGTGAAACACAATTATTAAGGACTTCGCTTTGGAGATCTAGCGCACAATTATCTTCACATCCTACCTTTATAATGAAGCTCCAGATCCAAAAAATACAACACCTTGTTGATCAGTAGAAGACACATGCTGGATTGGAAGGTCTTATTTTCAGATGAAATCTAGTTCATAGTTCTGACGATCCCATCTCTTATCCTCAAAAATGTACAGTTCGAGATTAAGGAATAAAAATACCACTAGTGAGCTACTGAAAGGAGGAGAAATAAGATACAATCTGTAAAATTAGTTCCTAACTCTAATACATTCATTCTAAAAGAAAATCAAATCACAAAATCAGGCTGGATACTTAATTTATCTTCTGACTTGTGATAAAACAGCGGTGGAGATTTCTCAGAATATGAGCAAAGGAAGAAGTCATACAAATTCCACATTCTTCTTATTCTGTCTCCCAATTAGTGGCAGAGAATTCCCAAATGTTCTTAAACTGATGGAAGAAAACCTGCAGGGAGTGACAATAGCAAAGAAAGTTGGGGAAAAAAATCCTATAGTTTTAGATTTTTAGTTAATGAACCCAAGAATACTACTGGGGCAACCTATGTGTAAATTAGGCTGGCATATGGTATGTATGCAAAATATGTGTTTGAGTAATAAAATATCTCTCTGGAACAGAAGTAAACATATTTATTATATAGTTCTTTTGTCACTATGCACTATTTATTGAATCTTAATTCTCACTGCAACATGGGATTGAAATAAACCTGTAGAAGGCATAAGATTAAGTATCGGAAAACAGCTTTAAAGAATTCTTGTTTATTCCAAAAATGTCACAACTGACTTTAGAAAAATGTAATCCAATAAATGCTGCTGGCAACCTTTGAACTATTCCCAGTCTAGTTAATGCAGCAATGAGGACCAAACCAGGCTGTGATGCATCCTGCAGTAGATGTATTTTATTTAGTTAGTTAGTTCTTCAGAATCAGTGTTAAATCCCAACACTCAAGGAAGATCTTTAAGCAACATTTTGATTTTGTGCTGTCACCAAACTCTTTCCTCATTTGGACATTCTTTTGTTTTCTCCCTCTGCTTTTAAAACTCATGAGTAACCCTTCTGCAACTCTCATTGCTATGCTAGTTTCTTCCTTCCCCTTCCCATTACCCCAAATATCTTCATCTTCAGACACCCACCTCAAAATTTAAACCGGCAGGCAATTTATTTATTTATTTATTTTATTTATTTATTTGATTTGCCAATTGTTTACAAGATAATAAGTATAAGTGTATACATAGTTGTGAATACATGAAATGGGTACATATAAGAAAAATAAAAGAATAAGAGAAACAATAGGACAGGGACGGTAGGCACGATGGTGCGCTTATGCACGCCCCCTACAGACCTCTTAGGAAAGGGGTGAGGTCAATAGTAGACATATAGTAATATAATATATAGTAATATAATATATAGTAATAGTAGACATAATAGTAGACAATAGTTATCTTTCATAAATAATTCTGAAACCTAGTCACCACACTGCCTGCCTATGAAAAAAAAATATCTCATTTTAAACAAATTATCATTTCCCTTATACATTTTGAACATAGTAAGCATTTCCCGGGCAATTTTTTGCTGAGAAAAAGACATTGGATTTTAATCAAGACAGAAGACAAGCAATTGAGAGAAATTAGCCCAGATTTTCTTTCAGATTCTAGACAAAAATTCAAAGTAATCTAAGAACATAAAAAATATAAATGGCCTTTTAATGAGAAATGCCCTTTTTTTGGTGTAAGAAGCTCAGTCTTGAAACAAATTATTGCTAAAGATGACAAGCAGTTAGAAATAGCTTGCAGCAATTCAGGGATAAAGTCTAATTTAAAGTGAATAATTAAGGGATCATTTTAAGCTCTATTTTCAAATGTCAAAAAAGCCTATATAGTAGGGAAATAACAAGAATGAGATTTTTTGATATTTCAAAATGCAGATCTGGAGCCTTTTTTTATATAACTTTTATGTTTTGAGAGTGTGTTAATTGTCTAAATAAAAGCTGGTTTTTGTGTTCTAACATAGCTATCATTCTAGCCTGTGGTTTAAGAATAATTACTTGATAGATCTTCACCTCAATTCATTGAATGTTAAATTATCTTAAAAAGATGACTATTTTGTTTGGAGTACTCAGTAAACTTTGTAGACTTCAGTTCAGCATTCAATACCATAATTCCAGACATTCTTCTAACTAAATTAAACTAGCTAGTGGTACCTGAACAAACTTGTAAGTGGATCATAAGCTTCCTAACAGACAGGAAACAGCAGGTGAAGCTAGGTAGAATCACATCTGATACCTGTACAATTGGCACAGCCTCCTCCCAAGGCTGCGTGTTTTCTCCACTTTTCTTCTCCCTATATTCCAATGACTGCAACTCAAACAATCCATCTGTTAAAATACTGGTTTGCAGATGACACAACAGTGATTGGTCTCATTCAAGACAATGACGAATCCGCATACAGACAGGAGGTTGTACAACTTGCCTTGTGGTGTAACCGGAACAATCTGGAACTGAACACACTCAAAACCATAGAAATGGTGGTAGACTTTAGAAGAAGCCCTCCCATACTACCATCTCTTACAATACTAGACAACACAGTATCAACAGTAAAGACCTTCAAATTTCTAGGTTCTATTATATCACATGACCTGAAATTGACACCTAACATCAAAAACGTCATCAAAAAAAACACAACAAAGAATGTTCTTTCTGCACCAACTCAGAAAGTTCAAACTGCCCAAGGAGCTGCTGATACAGTTCTACAGAGGAATTACTGAGTCTGTCATTTGCACCAGTACCAAACCACTGCAACCCAACAGGACAGACATAGATTTCAGAGGATAATTAGGACTGCAGGAAAAAAAAATTACTACCAACCTCCTTTCCATTGAGGACCTGTATACTGCATGAGTCAAAAAGAGGGCTGTGAAAATATTTACAGACCCCTCACATCCCAGATATAAAATGTTTCAACTCCTTCCCTCAAAACGATGCTATAGAACACCGCACACCAGAACAATGAGACATAAGAACAGTTTTTTCCCCAAATGCTATTACTCTGCTAAACAAATAATTTCTTCAACACTGTCCAACTATTTACAAAGTCTGCACTACTATTACTATTAACCTTCTCATCACTCCTTATCACCCATCCCCTCCCACTTATGACTGACTGTATGACTGTAGCTTTGTTGCTTGTATCCTTGTGATCTATATTGACTGTTTCCTAGTATGATTTGATTGCTTATTGTACCCTATGATTATTATTAAGTGTTGTACCTGATGATTCTTGACTCTTGATGAATGTATCTTTTCTTTTATGTACACTGAGAGCATTTGCACCAAGACAAATTCCTTGTGTGTCCAATCACACTTGGCCAATAAAGAATTCTATTCTATTCTTATTATTCTAAACTGGTAAACACAAGAGCTAGTCAAGTAATCAAGCTGTATGCTTATGTTTGCCCCACAAGGGCCACAAAATAATGGTTAGTAGCAAAAGAATAGCACTTAGACTTATATTTATATTTATTTATTCATTTATATAATTTATTGGTAACTCATCTTACCATAGGGTAACTCTGGGCAGTTAAACATATATAACAAATAACATAAAAACTAAAACATAAAGCCAGGCTGACTGGCAAAGCCATGCCTTTAGGCCCTTACAAAAAGATAGGAGGGTTGGGGTCAACCTCACATGGTGGGGGCAAGTTTTTCCAAAGGGCAGGAGCAACACCAGAGAAGGCCCTCCTCTTGGACTCCACCAGCCAGAATAATCAAACTGACTAAACCCACAGCAGGCCTCCTCTGCTGGCACAATTGGTATGGGACAATCCCAGTGGGGTGAGATGGTCCCTCAAGTAAGCTGAACCATGAAGGGCTTTCAAGGTGATCACCAACATCTTGAATTGCACCGGGAAGCAGACTGGTAACCACTGCAGCTTGCGAAGCACTGGTGTTACAGGGGGGCATTCTTGGGGGGCCCAAAACTACCCATGCTGCTGCACTCTGATAAAGGTAGCCCCATGTAGAGCTCATTATAGTAGCCCAGTCATGAGATGACTAGGAACTAAATGACTGAGCTTTCCATAATGCTTTATAGCACCCGTTGGTAGTTTACATTGTCAACATATTTCCTCCAACAATCTGGGTCTTCATTTTACTGACCTCAGAAGGATAGAAGGGCTGAGTCAAGCTTGAGCTGGTCAGGATTAAACTCCTGGCTATGGGCAGAGTTAGGCTGCAATACTGCATTCTAACCACTGAGCCACCACAGCTACTTAGTGGGCCACCAGACAATGTCTTCTTCATGCTCTTATCTGAACAAACTTACCAGTTTGATTTTTTAAAAAAATGTTGATTGCAAGTTGGCATGATGATTCCAGACCCTTGTGTGAAATTGGAAAGTCATTTCTTTTAATGCATTCCATCTGTTTGTTTTTTAAAAAGGAGTAATCATATTTAGAGAGCCTGAGGCTTCTATGCAAAGTAGTGACTCTTTGATCTAAGCCCAACATGCAGAGGAAATTATGACAAAGAGGAAAGTGGAAGACTGCAGCAAGAAGAAAATTGAAAGAGTGGCAGGAGGGATTTATAAGCATCAGGCTGAGTAGGAAAGAGAAGTTTGGGCTGCTGTATCAAGGATGAAAAAAGGCAAAGGTTTCCTCTGTCCAGTTATGTCCAACTCTAGGGGGAGGTGCTTATGTCCATTTCTTAGCTGAGAGAGCCAGCATTGTCTGAAGATGCTTCTGTGGTCATGTGGTCAGCATGACTATAAAACAAGGTACAGCAATGCTGTTACTTTCCCACTGAAGAGGTGCCTATTTATCTACTTGCATTTGCATCAGTGGTGGTATTCTACCGGTTCGGCCCAGTTCTGCCAAGCCGGTAGCAGTGATGAGCAGCAGAGACCGAACCTGTTCTCTGTGCTGCTCTGCTGTTGGGCCCGCCCACCCGCGCTCCTATACTCACCTTTATCCTCTGAATTTGAAGAGCAGCTGCTTTATGTGGCACAGAAGAGTGCCGCGCAGCAGCTGCTGAAGCAACCGGGATTGTGCAGGCTTGCACATGGTGAGTTAGAATGCCTCTGCACCTGCACAAATGCCTCTGTGCCTGCACAAAGTGCGCATTTGGCATGCGTGCACACACAAAGTGTGTGCACGTGTGCAAAGCATGCCCACCAAGCCACACCCACTGAACTGGTGGTAAAAATATTTGAATCCCACCACTGCAAATCACTACATGATTTGCATGTAGCTGAGAAAGGCAATGGGAGCTCACTCCACCATATGGTGCTTGAGTCTCAAACTCTCAACCTTCTGGTTGACAACCCAGCATCTTAAGGATGCCAAAAGTAATTCACAGTACTTCAATGTTTTCCAACCTACACCATTTTAAGATACCGACTTAAAGCAAGGAAAGTTTACCCCTTTTCCTCCCTCACCTGATTAGGGAATTAAAGTTGCTGCTTTGAAATGAAACTCAGATTTCAGAAATTATGGTAAAGTAAGGAAGCTAATCTTTTCCAATAAAAGTATGGTGTCATATTTTACCGGAGTTTGTTTGTTTAGTTATATCTAATGAAATAGTTTTATTTTATGAAATTCTAAAGTTCTATCAATGGGAAATATTTCATGACCAGCTGCATTTTAGACAAAAAAAAAAACAAGGTGGAAATGGGATCCTAATAGTGAAGATCAAGAATACTCATTTTATTTAGCTGGTAATTCATCAAAAATGCTATCTTCTGAAAGGATGATTTGATTCTTTCTTGTCCATTTCATCCTCATTTTTTTCCTGGTGTAATATTCCATGATTTCCAGAAAACTACTTCAAAGCTATTTTAAATATATTGATTTTCTTTTTTTTTCCATTGTTCAACTCCATTTCTGAGGAAAAGTCACCTCATGCATATTTTTTCATATCTTCATTTTTACTCGTTTTGCCTAATATACTTTTAAAAGTAACCTTTTCAATAACACATTTTTATCTACAATTATGCACATGTTTCAGCTGGGAAGGATATTATAAATGCTAAAGGATAAGTCATTTCAGTAGCACGCATTACATCGGATTTAAAATTATTTATCCCACATTCTTACTTGGAGTTTCAGCTTATGCTGGATTTTATATATAAAATATTTATGGGAAATATATAGTTAAATTTAAAAAAATATTTCCACTTTAACAGATAAATTAAAGTTTTCCAGTTGTCGCTGCTTAAGAAAATATGTTTAATTCTGCTAAGCACAATATTCCTGAAGGTAATTTTCAGTAAATTAATGTGAAGCTACCCAAGAACTACAACTGCTAAGTCTATGAGATTCCTTCCTTCTAAAGCTATATAAGTTTGCATTTCTGAAATATCCTTCTTTTTAATGCAAATAGGAATGTGTGAACAATTTAAGAAACAGCATGATCTTTCTTTTCACTTTGCTGAATTCCTTACTTTGCATTTTTATTGTAGAATATGAATATAAATTCAAAAGCCTGGATGCTCACATGATATTCAAGGACTCTCTTTTCCCACATATTTGATATTCAAGAATGGCATAATTTAGAATTTGTTTTCTTTAGACCTTTTGGGTTTTTCTTTGGTACATGTTATTAGCAACTGGTGTATCGCCTAAACACATCAAAACGTTCAAATAGAAAAAATGTACATGTACTTATACTTTCAATTTATGTTCCCAATAAGAACAGGTGGCATTTCCATATCTACCTTGCCTGAAGTGAAATACATTCTTGTGTCCATTTTCTTCAGAGATGCCTGTTGTCTTTATTTCAAATAATATCTGGCATTTTGCTACCCCACAAGTTAAATTTATCACTCTTCCTTAAAACAAGGATATATAAAGCAATAATGTTTAGACTGCATTCCTATGCTTCCCTATTTATTTGCCCTTATTTGTTTTTGTTCTTTGTTTTTGTTTTGTTTTGTTCTCCATATCTTCTCCAGGAATAATGCATTACCATTGTCAAGGCATAGATTTTCAGAGACTAAAATCACATTATTATTTTTAGGGAAAGGTAAAATGCATACATATGATTATGAACTTGGCCTTATAGGCAAGAGTCAAAGGTTCATTTACTGTAAATTTTAATCAAGCCAACATTATTTGACCTCATAAATGTGCACTTACGCATATTTTAAATGTGCATTTCAAATGCATATTTTCATATCAATAAAGAAATATATTTAAATGATTTTAAAATTTATTAGCTGCAAGATAATAAGGATCTCAAGAAACTTTATAAAGCATGGAAAGAATTCTACCACGATATAAATGTATTCAACTTTCTTTGATGTCCAAGTATTTCTTAAAGACTAGAATGTTGTCAATTCTTATAATTCTATTTGAAGCACCTTTCCAAAGATCAAGGAAAGAACCAATCTCAGGATGTTTCCAGATGGGTCAGCAGTACATACATAAATCCCACACACACACACACACACACACACATACACATAATATAAAATAGCCAATCAATATGCAAGTAGGGTAAGATGGACTTTAGAACAAATTAAAAATATACATATACATATAATAAAAAGGCCAATCAATGTGCAAATAGGATAAGATAGACTTAAGAATGAATTGAAACCAGCCTGAAACAGATTGACTCACCATCGTTCTCAGCCAATAGAGTGGATATACAAAATATGTGTGGAATGACTCCATGCCAGCAGTAGGACAGGAGTTTCCACTTAAACTTATTTCCTTTCTAATGTTCTCGTTCATCCAGTTGCTTGTTACAAGGTAGATCCAGTTGGATCTGTTTTTCCCATTCTGCTTTGGTGCTCTGCAAGCAACTGCCATTTTGTTGAATTCAAGGGAATTTTATTTTACTTGTTGCAATAATTTGTTTTAGGACTTATTTACCTTTCTGAACTTTTGTTTTAATTATGTTTGCCAACCACAGTAAAGGTACTCATGAAATTAATAACAATAATAAATATGGCAATGATCATCACTGCTGTCTCATATCCAAACAGGTAAAGAAGATGAATACATATATATATATGGTATTCAGCTTTGTTCGGGTATTTTCCCATGTCATTATAGTTGTGCTTTTAAAGTTGTAGCAACGTTTTGGCAGAATCTCATCTGCCATCATCAGGCTTCTGTATTGTGTTCGTCTGTGAGTCAGACTTTCACAGCCGTTTCAGTTTTAAATTTGGGGCTAGCCTATGCTGTGCCAGAATGGTTTTTTACTTCATCCTGATTGGTGGGGAGTCTTGGTCTGTGTTTATTGGTCTTGGAGTTTGCTGGGTTCTGCTTGATTGGTGTTTCTAATATCTTCTGTCTGTTTTGTAGCTTTTTTTGTCTTGATTGGCTGGCAACATTGTGTTTCCTGTATTGGAGGCTTTTAGTGTAGCTTGGCTCTGAGTAAACGGATGGCTATCATTTATTAGAAAGCTAAGTTTCATCTGGGTGCCTGGTTGGGGTGTGTTTGAGCTGGAGGTATCAGGGGGAGTCTGTTTGTGCCCAGGTGTTTGCCTGGCTTGTGGTGTGGAGATTTTTTTGTTTGTGAGTGCAGGCTTCCAAATAATTGACAGTCTGGTGGACTCATCTCTTCTATTCATGCTTTCAGGTCTTTTTTCAATCTCTATGGCTTCTCTGATAATTCTGTAGCTGGGGTTTTCTATAGTGGCTAGGGTTTTGGTGCCATTGAAGTCGATGTTATGACCTGTGGCTTCCATGTGTTGGACTAGTGAGGAAGTGTGTTCCAGCTTTTTTACTACATTTTCATGTTCATCCAGGCAGGTACTTATTCTTCTATTGGTCTGTCCAATGTATGAGGCCAGGCATGATGCACAGGGGACTTCATATATGCCTTGGTTTTCCAGGTCAATTTTATCTTTGGGGTTTCTTAGGATATATACAGTATCAGAAAGAAAAGTTAAGATTGTAGCACAAGAATTTCAGTGGGGGGCTTTCTTTTCAAATTAAACTTATTTTTGGTGGAAATATCTTCTTTTGTTTTCTGCTGAGGCTAGAAATGGGGATGGAGCTTGGTGTTTTTGTGAATCTCATAAATTTGACAGTTGCCACCTTATCTGAGTGAGAGAAAAAAATGTCTCACAACAAAATCTCCATGCTGTATGGGATTGTAAACACAACTATATTTTTTATTCATGATAATTCAAGCTTCTTAGCTTGGTATGCATCAGGAGTGAGAATATAGGGAGGATGGGTAGGAGATTGAGCAATTCTATACAGTCTTGTCCCCATTTCTGCTTTGAGTGTTCATGGACTAAATAATGATCTATTCTACAGTTTGCTTCAAAAACCAATGTCATCTTGAATTGTACAAATATTGTGCTTTTAACATATTGTAAACATGATACAGAATGAAATGTCAGGATGAATTTATTTAGTTCCACTATCAACATTCCATTGTTGGCTTCATTGCCCTCCATATGTTGAGGATAAGTTTCTGCAGTAGAAAACATTTGTTTCTATGTAGACTCCATTTAAAAAAAAAATCAATGTTTCCAGTGGTTACGAAAGGAATAAAAATGCAGAGAAAAATTTTTCACTAATCATTTTATACCAA
The DNA here is from genome assembly GCF_049901735.1 of Notechis scutatus. NCBI lineage: Eukaryota > Metazoa > Chordata > Lepidosauria > Squamata > Elapidae > Notechis > Notechis scutatus. The sequence goes on along the minus strand of NC_142009.1, from coordinate 254,057,636 downwards.
GTTGTGAAAGGTAGAGAGCGCAATACAATATGTCAGGGATCCATGCTAATATGTTCATCTTTGTTTTTCTTCATGCATACACATTGTACCCTAAAGCAGAACATTCGAATCCTGGGCATCTGTGAGGGGTAAATGGGAAAATGCTGAGATGCTATATTAACTGTATCATTTGCATAATGATATCATAACATTTTGATATTCTATGGTGGGTAACAGATGTCTGTGATTTGAATATAACTATTATAATTCTGTTCTGTGCAACAGAATTTTAAAAGCCTAATCTAGAGATCATCACCATATAAATGATAGTATCCAATTCCTTATAATGAGTTATAGACCAGCTTAGAAAATATACCTGTGTAATGCTGAGTTCATATTTTAAGCAGGACTGCACAGCTTTTTGGGATGGGTGGGAAGATTGAAGACTGTACTTGACCTTTCCATCGCATGCTAGGATCTGCATTCCAACAAATTACTGACTCAAAGACAAGAATGGGCAGGGAACAATCGAAGCATCATTTAATTTAATTTGAATAGAGTCAGCATGATTGCTTTCCATCTATTTAATAATATTCATCTGTGACTGTTTGAGGACTAAATTCAATACTGTGGTAACTCACATGGCTCTTAATAATGGGATATGCCTTGTACTTTAAAGTATGAACATTACAATTGGTTACCTTTTTTGTGGGGTGGCTCTTTAGTCTAAATGTAGCTTGCACAATTTAGATAATATTTATATCATAGATAGATAGATGATAGATAGATGGATAGATAGATGAATAGATAGATAGATGATAGATAGATAGATAGATAGATAGATAGATAGATAGATAGATAGATAGATAGATAGACAGACAGACATCATCTTTTATGATATGTTGTCAGACACCAATAACCAGAATCAGGCCTGCCCCAATTGAGATATTTGGGGCGGGGGAGAAGACTCTTGACTCTTTTTGATTGAAGTAATAAGTACTTTTAGTAACATTGAGTGGTTGCAGTGAAAGAAAGGCTAGATCTGAAAAAAGTGTAACCTGTACAAAGGTTATACTTTTTCTCTTTTCCCTGGCCCTCCCTCCTTGACCAGTCCATCAGTAGCACATCATTAGATACCTTGGGAATGACTTGAATGTTTGGCACCACTTGATGCAGTTTGGCATTCTGTTCCCAGGCCAGGTATCTTTGGAGCTGGTTTATTCTAGTCTTAGCACCTCTGATTTCTGTCAAGCCTATCTCCCCACTCCCAGTGTTTGTCTTTCCTATGCCCACTACTCTACATTCCTTTCCCCCCTCCACCCCTAGCATTATATGTAGGATGCCAGCAAAATATCAAGTGAATATGGCAGATCTGAGAACCAGATCCACATGTGATGGGTTCACCCATCATCACTAACGTATACATGAAACACTTTGAAACCAACGCTCTAGACAAATCCAAACACAAACCCAAACTCTGGCTCAGATATGTAGATGACACTTTCATAATTTGGCCACACGGGAAAGAAAAACTGGACAACTTCCTCACACATCTTAACAACCTACACCCCAAAATACAATTCACCATGGAAACAGAAACCAACAACCAACTTCCCTTCCTGGACATCCTAATTTACAAAAAACCCAATGGCTCCCTAGAACACACCATCTACTGGAAAAAAACACACACCAACCGCTACCTAAATGCACAATCCCATCACCACCCTGCACAGATCAACTCCGTAGCCAAGACCTTCATCTCCAGAACCAAACGCCTAGCTGACAAAGACCACCTGAGAAAAGAACTACACACCCTCACTAATGTATTAATTTCCAACGGATTCCAAAGAAACACTATCATCAATCTAATCCGAAAAGAGATACCCCCAAAAAACCAAGACACAGAACAAGACAACAGTATCGCACTCCTCCCATATATCAAAGGCACCACAGACAAAATCAGCAAAATTCTCCACAAACACAATATCAGGACAGCCTTTGGCACTGACCAAAAAATAGCCAACATCCTAAGAAACCCCAAAGACAAGATCCAGCTAGAAAACCAAGGAGTTTATGAAATACCATGCAACAATTGCCCAGCCACATACATTCGACAAACCAACAGGAGAATAAATGCAGGCATTGCAGAACACAAAAACGCAGTCAGAAGAGAAGAAAATACTTCCTCCCTCTTCCAGCACCTTAAAGCCACAGGACATGAAATTAATTTCGAAGGAACCAAATTAATATCCAACACTGAACACTCCAGCAAGAGAATAATCAGGAAGCCATCGAGATAGAGAAACACCCTCATAACATGAATAGACGGGACGATACCTCCCGCCTACCAGACATCTGGAAGCTAGCCCTCACCAACAAACGAGTCCCAGCCACGAAAACCAACACCAGACCCAAAACTACACGGGACACCACCGGCAATCCCCCTCATCAAACCCAGGCCCAAGCCCATCCTATAAACGAAGGACAACCACCATCCAGAAAACAGACCACGGCTGCTTCGCCAGCTGTTGCACCCCCCAACCCCAAAACCAAACAAGCTGACACATGCCAAGAACACAGACCCAGACCCCAAACTCTAAGCCAGACTAAAACCCAGAATGCTACATCATAGCCACCTGCTCAGGATATCACATCAGAAAACCCAGGAAATTACACCACAAGAACTCAAGAAGTTGCAACACAGCAAATGACCCAGGCTATCACAGCACAAGACCAAGGATACCACAGCAATAAAACTCACAAGGTCATCACACAACCCATTACCCAAGCCGTTACAACACAGGAGGCTAATGGAAAAGAGATCAAAACACAAACGACCCAGGAGATTACAACGCAGGACCCAGGATACCACAACAAAAGAACTCGCAAGCCCATCACACAACCCATTCCCCAAGCCGTTAAAACACGAGAGGCTAATGGAAAAAAGATCACTAGAAAACAAACGACCCAGGAGATTACAGCACAAGATCCAGGATATCTCCACAACAAAACTCACAAGGCCATCACACAGCCCATTATACCAACATCAACTCCATCAACCAATCAAGAGGCAGCAGTGCAGCCAACCAGCCCAGCACACTAACCCCCACCACCAGTATTTATAGAGAGACGGCAGCTCTGATCACACACTGCTTGCACTGGCACGAAACCAAAAGCACCAGCCTGAGGATGGCGAGTGGGACCTCACCGAAACGTCGTCAAGATACTCGTAATCTTACACAGAAAAAGACCCAAACACACCTAGACCTACATACCTGTACCTATGAAAATCTACGAAAACAAATACATATACATATACATATACATATACATATACATATACATATACATATACATATACATATACATATACATATACATATACATATATATATATTTGTTTTCTTAAGTTTTCGCGGGTACTTACATGTATGGCATTCAGCTTTGTTCGGGTATTTTCCCACATAGTTGTGCTTTTAAAGTTTCGGCAGAATCTCATATGCCATCATCAGGCTTCTGTATAGTGTTCATCTGTGAGTTAGGCTTTTACAGTGGTTTCAGATTTGAATTTGGGGCAGCCTATTGCTGTGCCAGAATGGTTTTTTCTTCATCCTGATTGGTTGAGAGTCTTGGTCTGTGTTTATTGGTCTTGGAGTTTGCTGTGTTCTGCTTGATTGGTGTTTCTAATATCTTCTGTCTGTTTTTTGGCTCTTTTTGTATCTTGATTGGCTGGCAACATTGTGTTACTTTATTGGAGGCCTTTAGTGCAGCTTGGCTCTGGGTAAATGGACGGCTATCATTAGTTAGGAAGCTAGGTTTCATCTGGGTGCCTGGTTGGGGTGTGTTTGAGCTGGAGGTATCAGGGGGGATCTGTTTGTGCCCAAGTGTTTGCCTGGCTTGTGGTGTGGAGATTTTTTTTGTTTGTGAGTGCAGGCTTCCAAATGATTGACAGTCTGGTGGAATCATCTCTTCTGTTCATGCTTTCTGGTCTTTTTTTAATCTCTATGGCTTCTCTGATGATTCTGTGGCTGGGGTTTTCTATAGTGGCACACTAGGACACACCATATACCAGAAGAAAACACACACCAACCACTACCTCAACGCCCAATCCCACCACCACCCAGCACAGATAAACTCCGTGGCTAAAACACTAATTACTAGAACCAAACGCCTGGCAGACAAGACACACATTAAGACTGAACTATGCACCCTGAGCAAAGTACTGACAGCCAACGGCTTCCACAAAAGCAAAATCACCGGCTTGATCCACAAAAACACACTGAGACATAATAGAGACCCAGAAGATGAACAGACCTATGGAACAGCTGTCCTGCACTACATAAGAGGCACTACAGACAAAATTAGTAAGATACTACACAGACACCACATCAAGACTGCCTTCAAAACAGACAGAAAAATAGCAGCCATCCTCAGAAACCCCAAAGATAAAATTGACCTGGAAAACCAAGGCATATACGAAGTCCCCTGTGCATCATGCCCGGCCACATACATTGGACAGACCAATAGAAGAATAAGTACCCGCCTGGATGAATACAAAAATGCAGTCAAAAAGCTGGAACACACTTCCTCACTAGTCCAACACATGGAAGCCACAGGTCATAGCATCAACTTCAATGGCACCAAAACCCTAGCCATTATAGAAAACCCCAGCCACAGAATCATCAGAGAAGCCATAGAGATTGAAAAAAGATCAGAAAGCATGAATAGAAGAGATGATTCCACCAGACTGTCAATCATTTGGAAGCCTGCACTCACAAACAAAAAAATCTCCACACCACAAGCCAGGCAAACACCTGGGCACAAACAGATCCCCCCTGATACCTCCAGCTCAAACACACCCCAACCAGGCACCCAGATGAAACCTAGCTTCCTAACTAATGATAGCCATCCATTTACCCAGAGCCAAGCTGCACTAAAGGCCTCCAATAAAGTAACACAATGTTGCCAGCCAATCAAGATACAAAAAGAGCCAAAAAACAGACAGAAGATATTAGAAACACCAATCAAGCAGAACACAGCAAACTCCAAGACCAATAAACACAGACCAAGACTCTCAACCAATCAGGATGAAGAAAAAACCATTCTGGCACAGCAATAGGCTGCCCCAAATTCAAATCTGAAACCACTGTTAAAAGCCTGACTCACAGATGAACACTATACAGAAGCCTGATGATGGCAGATGAGATTCTGCCGAAACGTCACTACAACTTTAAAAGCACAACTACTATGACGTGGGAAAATACCCGAACAAAGCTGAATGCCATATATACATATACATATACATATACATATACATATACATATACATATACATATACATATACATATACATACATGCATGCATACATACATACATACATACATACATACATACATACATACATACATATATATATATATATATATATATATATATATATATATATATATATATAGTATTCAGCTTTGTTTGGGTATTTTCCCACATCATTATAGTTGTGTTTTTAAAGTTGTAGCAACATTTCGGCGGAATCTCATCTGCCATCATCAGGCTTTTCTCTTAAAAATCTCTGGTGATGAAGCACCCACAACTTCTGAAAGCAAGCTGTTCCACTGGTTAATTGTTCTCACTGTTAGGAAATTTCTCCTTCATTCCAGGTTGCTTGATTAGTTTCCATCCATTGTTTCTTGTCTTGCCTTCTGGTGCTTTGGAAAATAAGTTGATCCCATCTTTCTTGTGGCAGCCCCTCAAATGCTTGAACACTGCCCTTTCATTCCATTTCAACTGAATGAAATACTGTTGAAATACCATTTTAACAGTCTTTCATCCAGTTGAAAAAAGGAAAAAAGCACTAGAAAAGAAATGAATGTACACAAAGTAGACAAAATGTATTAAAGAGCTTGTTGATTATTTTTATTGTTCTGTAAATAGACTGTAAATTCCATCTCCATCTTAATATAACTGGTACATTTAAGCAGATCATTAGGAAAATTATAGTCTTTACATGGAAGAAGAATAGTTTAAGCTGCCATGAAGAAGAACTATTATCTACTTGGCACATAGCAAATGAAATACAAATGATGACATGGAGTTCTTAGCCTATTTAACAAGATGCATTCTGTTCCTAACAATTGGCAAACAAAACACAAAATCCATGGAATAGAAAGAGGAATTCACCCAAAGTGGCAGACATGAATAAAACTGTGATATGTATGTTTAGAAGTGAAAATAAAAGAGAAATGAGCATTGAGTCATTTTGATGTATTAAGAGATTGTGAGAGAAGACCTATCTAGACTTATTGCCATTTTGGTTCTTTTACAGCCTGCTCCAAACCAGAATCTTCCAAAGAGGTTTGAATTATAATTGTTACTCGCAGCCACTTATCCATTGCTTGTGTTGCATGATAAGCATGAAAATGCAATACATTAGGAAGGCACAGACTTAAAGAAGGCTCATCTCCCATAATAACTGAAGATAATTCCATGCTGGGAAGAGAAAAAATAGATAGGAATTCATTTGTTCTTGCTTGAAGGGCTACATTGTCTAAGGCTGTGATTTATACAAACCAGTAAATCAAATTGCATTCAGTGGGATTTATTTTTGAGTAAAGATGAATGGGACAGTGAAATGTGAAATTCAGTTGCCTTGATTTCCTATTCATGAAAGGAAACATTAAACTATTGAATTTATGCAATAAGTGATTGGACTAGAAAAATCACAGGTTCCTCTCCACTCCATAATTTTAGAGATTTGTACAAGCTATTAAAACACACAAAAAGGGCAAATAGTTTTTCATTCAAATGTCCTCATTGCTGCAGTGTAAAGATGCCTTACTAACCATTTTTGATAAAGGGTCCTCACAAGATTATTCTATTTTACTATCTTCCCTCTTTAGGACAGCCAGAAGTCAAGTTTAAATGTTTTGTATAAAAGCAGTATTTTCTCTCTTGTTCTGACATGAAATTTCCCAACCTAGGGTATTAATGAGTCCTGGTTGATTAATTTTTATCCAGTGTAGGACACTGAGTGGCAGGAGAAATGATAGCAGGGAATCCAAAGAGATTGTCCTGCAATAAGAGGACAGCAACATTGGCCAACTTTGTTGCTGAACTGCATTGTTGACATACTTTTCTCCCGATACAAGGTAGCATATTAAAGCAGCTATTTGGATGAGCCCCATAGGGCAATCTTCAAGAAACTGGCAACCATTACCCTCCCCTCCCTCCAAAAAACAAACAAACCCTAATGTATTGCTCTGTTCCCAGATGTATTTGAATTTGGAAGCAATGATCACATAGTAAGCCTTTCCTCTAAGACAGTACTGGAAAATAACATTAGACAGCAAACAAATAATATTCTAGAATATAATAAGACAAAGAAAGAAAGAGCTAGTGCCTCTATTACCAGTGAGGGAAGCTTAAGCAGAAGACATGGGGAAGATTCCCTTCAAAGCCAGCAAACATGCAGTTCTCTTGATTAGATCAGTATAAATGTTCCATCCCTTGGGCAATTTTGACTAGATGTATAGGACCTGAACCTTAATTAAGCACATCTGCTTTTCAATGGATTCATCACACATGATTTTAACAAGGACAAGGAGGACAAGCCTACCTTATCTTGACATATTTTGCTCTCCTGCCAAGAACAAGAAAAACAAGGCTAAAGAGTCTTTGTTTATACCAGGTGGTGATGAGACCATCTCAAAGTTAAGGAGTATCAGGGTTAATTGGATTGATGATGAGAAAGATCATCCTACTCTACACAGGTGCCATATCAAAGACAAGGCAGAACAAAGTGTAACTCAATTATAACTGTTCAGTGACTAAAATAAATGCCTGTTCCACTCTTTATGGAATACTTCAACATTACATGTAAGTATTCTGTGCACCCAAGGAAAGAGAATATATCTCTATCTTGTTTCTCCTCACCATATTCTGATAAAATCTGAAGCACCAGGCCTAGGACAAAAAAAGAAGATGGGAAACATAAAATTAAAATTTATAAGAAGAAACTAAAAGAAAATTCCTTACAAGTTGTGTATAAAATTGAATTACATTATTGAGCTGTGGTGGCGCAGTAGTTAGAATGCAGTATTGCAGCCAGCAGTCAGCAGTTCAAATCTCACCAGCTCAAGGTTGATTCAGCCTTCCATTCTTCCAAGGTCAGTAAACTGAGGACCTAGATTGTTGGAGGCAATATGCTGACTCTGTAAACCGCTCAGAGAGGGCTGTAAAACACTAAGAAGCAGTTATATAAGTCTAGGTGTTATTGCTATTGTTTGTTTATTTGTTTATTTATTTAGTTGTTTGTCAAGCGATTATAAGATAACAGATATAATTTTGAAGGTGCCAAGCACCAGAGGAGAAAACAGAAAGCAGGTTTCTCCTGCAGTTTTAGCAGAAGTGATTTGAGGCAACATTTTATTTATTTTTATTTATTTGATTTGATTTGTCAATCACTTACAAGATAATAGGTATAAGTACAAACATGAGTAAGAATACAGGAAATAGGTACAAATAAATGGGGACAATAGACAGGGACGGGAGGCATGATGGTGCACTTATGCATGCATACATTGCTTCCTTGAAAAGAATCATGTTGCCTCTTTGCTTTGATGAAAAGAGTTATGTTGTCTCTATGGCACAAATCTTTTTATCAAAGCAAATCTAATCACTTTGCACTTGTCTAAAATATGTAATATGCAGAGCTGAAGAATCATTTTCAACAGTGAAATAATCACTATCTTAGGATTTGTAGACTTTCCAGCTAGGACATTTGCCCAAACATGTCACAAGCCATCACCAGACTGCCTATATATTGTTGATGTTAATACATATTTATGTAGCACTTGTCATACACAATGTATTTTACAAGCCATGTCTCATTCATCTTCTTTAAGCTTTATCATTACTTTGTCAGTGTTGCAAATATTTTTTTTTCTTCAAACTGGGAGATCTGACTTGCACAAGGCTACTCAAGGAATCCTTGTCAGAAATGGAAACGAATCTAAAACCATTCTAGCCCTGATATGTTTCCACCATACGGCAATAGGAGTGAAACAAACCTAAGGGAGAGAGTCACAGAGCTGGAAGAGACTTCAGAGCAGAGGTGGTATTCAGCAGGTTCTGACCAGTTCTGGAGAACCGGTAGCAGAAATTTTGAGTAGTTTGGAGAACCAGCAAATATCACCTCTGACTGGAAATTTTACAATATCCTTCCCCTGCCATGCCCACCAAGCCACGCCCACAGAACTGGTACTAAAAAAATTGGAATCCCACCACTGCTTCAGGGGTCTTCTAGTCCGCCCCCTGCTCAAGGCCTTATGCCATCCTGGTTAAATGATTGTCCAATCTAGTTTTTGAAACCTCCAGTGATGAAGCACCCACAATTCCAGGAGGCAAGCTATTCAGTTGATTAATTGTTCTAGCTGCCAGAAAATTTCTCCTTAATTCTAGGTTGGATCTCCTTAACAAGCTTCCACCCATTGCCTTTTGTCATGCCCTCTGATGCTTTGTAGTCAAACCCTCCTTCTCTTGTAGTCAAACCCTCCTTCTCAGTGACAGCCCCTCCTGTATTGAAAGACAGATAATATGTCACCCCTAATCCATCTCTTCAATAGACTAAACATACCAGGCTCCCACAACCATTCATCATAAAATTTAGCCTCCAGATCCTTTGCCATCTTTGTTGCTCTTCTCTGTGCACTTTCTAGAGTTTCAGGATCTTCTTTGTATCATGGTGACCAGAATTGTTTGCAGTACTCCAAATGTGGCCTCAACTAGTGTGACATAAATCAGCATCATCACTTCTTGTGATCTTGATGCTATCTCACTGTTGACGCAGCCCAGGACTGCACTAGCTTTTTTTGGTAGCTGCAGCACATTGCTGCTCATGGTGGTCCATGAGGATAGCTAGAACTCTCTCACAGGTACTACTGTTAAACCAGGTACCACCTATTCTGTACTTATGCATTTGGTTTTTCCTGCTTCAGTGCAGGGACTTACTTTTCTCATCACTGAACTATATCTTGTGGAAAGGGCCCAAGGCTCCCGTCTGTCAAAATCCTTCTGAATCTTGAATCTATTTTCCAAAGTGTTAGCAATTCTAGATAAAATGCAAAATTCAAAAAAAGATAGATTCAATGTATTATTGATGTTATCTGTAAATTTGATGAGTTCTTCTTCTATCCCCTTCTCTTCTAGATCATTTATAAAGATGTTGAACCTTGAAGTGCCGTACTGCACACTTCCCTTCAGATATATGTAATCTCTTTGAGGAGTACCTGCTGGATGCGACTGCTCAGAGAATTTTAAATCCATCTGGGGGTGGTACTATCTAGTTCACATTGCTCTATTTTATCCAGAAGTAGGCTGTCGTCTACTTTGTCAATGCCTTATTTTTGTGTTAAACATCTCTGAGGGAAAGCATTCTCAGAAAAGAGAGGTGATATTTCTCCACATAATAAATTTAAGTCACATATATGTTGCTGTTTAATTTTTAATAAGAGACACCTGCTTAAATTAAAATACAACATCAAAATGCAGCTCACTTTACTTGCAGTTATTTCAGATCTAGGGGAAAAAAGTCTTCCATTTCGTGAGACATGACCTGTGAACAGAGATGACCTTATAATCAGAATGTTTCAAAGGAGCACAGCCTGCCTTCATTTCAGGAATTCCTTGCCTTAATGATTCACATCCGAACCATTTAGTATTTCGGGTTAGCGTTTTGGGTTTTTGGGTTCTGTCACAAGGACAGAAAAGTTAACTTTCCAGACCTTCTTTTCTCATCCTTTGCTTTTTATGTTTTAATTTAAGAAGAGCATTTTGTGCAGGATGAGAGTCCTAACCTATTTGTTTTGCCTTTCCTTTCTTTTGCTTCCCACTCTATCCCAACCTGGAAAGCAAAATGTATCTAGTAAAATAGAATCTGTAAGGTATCCTTTCCCAACCCAGAGGTTCCTTCGTGCACTGGAATAAAACTCCCAATATCCTCAGCTAGCAAAATCTTAAGCAAGAGAATAGTGGAAGGTCTATGCCATGCTTTATTTTATTTTATTTTTTGCAAAGCACATTTTTCAATTTTCACAGGAGGTGACAAAAAGGATAGATGGGTCTCCAAAGTTTAAACCTTTACAAAAGTACATAGGGACTCACAGCTTTGTCACTACTGGAATTTTAGTCCTCAATTCTGAAATAGAATTTTCTGTTACTGCAGTAATTGCGTACGTGTGTACCCAATGAGTATTTATTGATTTATTAAAACATTTACTACCACTTCTTTATGCCTAAAACCACCCCAAAGATGGAGGGATTTGTTTTCTTTTAGGAATTCTAGTAAAAATTAGAAATCCGTGTCAGAGTGGAATATATACAGCAAGGATGAAAATCCCCACAAATAAATAAAATTAAGAATATTGTCTTGCACAATGTTTGATTATGGCCAGCAGGTGGCTCCCTTAGCACTATGGATTCACATTTTAAAAGCCGAAGACAGAATACAAATGGAGCAAGAAAAATAATGTTTTTCTTCTGCTATGCATCTTTACACATACAGAATATAGGAGAAGAAAGAAAGATAATTACATATATAACAATTATATATATATATATATATATATATATATATATATATATATATATATATATATATATATATATATATATATATATATATATATCAGCTATCAAATATATTGTTAGTGCATGCCAGTTTTCAGACAATCACTTCGTATTTGCTATTTGGTGGACTAGCTTGACTTTTAAACAAGTTATATAAAACAATGCACACTTACACTAATTAACTATATCTTTAAATCATTAAACACTCCTTTTTGAAGGTGCATCTATTTTACTGTAAGACAAAATGCATCAGAGATCAGGAAAACGATGTATATTAAAGTATTTGTGTATGTTTACGTCAACCAGCATTTTAAAAAAATGAATTAGACACTGTGACATCTTTCCCCCCTAAGCTATTAAATGGCAACAGTAGTGATTTACTATCCTAGCTTTACAGCTGACTTACACAGGGGTTCATTCTTGGTTTGAAGTCTCCTAATGCAAATGTCCCCGGAGGGAAGAGGAATTTGGAATAGCTTCCACTTTTCAAGTTCTTCCTGCAATGTAGAATTCACTTGTTTTCATTGGTATAGTTAAGTCCCTCCCAGCTCAACAAATGTGAACTGAAATATGAATTAGAACTAAAACAAAGTTATTAAGACCAGATCCTAGCATGGATACAGATGTCTCCACTTATCCTGTTTATTGCTATTGCAGTTGCACAGAAGGACCATAATATTTCTTTTACACAAATGCAGAAGAACTTTTTAAAGAAGTAGGGGACTTTTCCCCCTCTAAAAACCTGGAAAAACTAGGAAATCCATAGCCTGCATCCACTTTACTGGAATTGGTGACTGGCATTTTGTAAGCAAATGGCAGTTTTCCTGAATTAATCAAAGGATATTTTGTTTCCAAGTTTTTAGTCTACAGGCAAACTGGATTAGCTGGTGTCACTTCATCTTAACCAGCAGATACCTGAAATTTTTAAGTACAGTAGACTGAAATGTCAGTTGAGAAAATTGAACTGGGCATTTTATCTCCAGAAGAAGCAGATGGCAGATGTGCTTCACAGCCAGAACTTAATGAGACCAAATTCAGCAGTCCACATGTGGATTGGTATAAGTATGAACTTTATTCTTCAGTCTCTTTACCTAGTGGTAAGCACCTCACTTTATATTTTATTTTGGGGTGCCATCTTGTAATTTAACAATGGAGCAATATGTAGACTTAAATGTATGGTAGGCTTTTGACCATCAGCACTGATAGCTGCCAAAATAGATATAAAGATCATGCTTGAATAACTGCAGGATATAAAATCCTTGGATGTAAGATTATAATTGAATAATTGAATAATTGAACTGCAGAATTTATGTCTGATGACATTGGTTTTATTTAAATTGTCACATTTTAAATATATTTATAGGAACCATAGCAATCTTGCAATCAATGAATGCAGCTGACCTGTATTTACTTAGAGATTTTTCCATTATGCAATATTTATGTTTTTTAAATTGTTGGATGGTGATTCATCCTAGTGATGTTAACTCTGCCAATCAAAAAATAATGTGCTTCTTTGATAGTAAGTAGCTGACCTCCATCTACAGTAGGTACTTCTCTGGCACTTCTAAGAGAAAAGAAGGGAGCATGAATTAATCATGTACAAAATAAGGGTGTTCACATTGCTGCTTTGTATATTTTAAAATAAGATATTTATGGCATAAGAGATATTCTTTGTTTTCTGTAACTATAAGTCTGGTCTTTGCACGTAACAGTATAATCTCATTCATGCATGCTCAGAAATAATTCTCAATGAGTTTAGTAGATCATATGGTTGAATGTATAACGTTAACACTAAGGTCTTGCAAGCCAAGGAATGGATACTATAGGTCTTGCGAATTCTAATGTTCCATCAATATTTATAATTTAAATTCATGTCTTGACTAACCTATATGATAATAAATTTCTTAATCTTGTTCGGGTATTTTCCCACGTCATTATAGTTGTGCTTTTAAAGTTGTAACAATGTTTCGGCAGAATCTCATCTGCCATCATCAGGCTTGTGTATTGGGTTCGTCTGTGTGTCAGGCTTTGGCAGCCATTTCTGTTTTAAATTTGGTGCTAGCCTTGTGCTTTGCAGAATGTTTTTTTCTTTATCCTGATTGGTTGGGAGTCTTGGTCTGTGTTTATTGGTCTTGGAGTTTGCTGTGTTCTGCTTGATTGGTGTTTCTAATGTCTTCTATCTGGTTTGTAGCATTTTATTTTTTTTTGTCTTGATTGGCTGGCAACATTGTGTTTTGTGTATTGGGGGCTTTTAGCACAGCTTGGCTTCAGGTGAATGGCTGGCTATCGTTTATTAAGAAGTTAAGTTTCATCTGGGTGGCTGGTTGGTGTGTGTTTGGGCTGTAGGTATCAGGAAGGTCTGTTTGTGCCCAGGTGCTTGCTTGGCTTGTGGTGTGGAGATATTTTTGTTTGTGAGTGCAGGCTTCCAGATAATTGACAGATTATAGCATCGACTTCAATGGCACCAAAACCCTAGCCACTATAGAAAACCCCAGCTACAGAATTATCAGAGAAGCCATAGAGATTGAAAAAAGACCTAAAAGCATGAATAGAAAAGATGACTCCACCAGACTGCCAATTATCTATCTTCAAAACTTCGCCAAGATACTTTCAATCTTACACAGGAAAAGACCCGAACACGCCAAGACCTGGATACACACACACACACACACACATATGTATATTGTATCATCAAGTGGTTGTTTTGGCACAACTGCAACTAACTCAGGTACCTTTGTTGCAACAAAGACTATTTTACCAATGGTGATGGCAACTTTGGACTAAATTGCTACACAGAACTATCATACATACTTGTTACCTCTTAATTTCGCCTGAGAATTTAAAATAAAATGCACTGAACTGTCAATTGAAAAGATGGAAGTGGATACATTTTCTTTAGCAAATGAATTAAATTTACATATATATGGGGGGGATCTACATGACTTGCCAGACTACATATCTTGCCAGAGTATTGTATTGTATTGTATTCACATATTAGTAATTGAATTTGTTGTTCATAAGCTGCCTCATTCACATATGTCAATGAATTAATTCTTCACAATTTCCATCATGTTGCAAAAAAGAAGGAATAGAAAAGGGATACTTTTCAAATGGAAATGGAGAATTGCAAATATTCCACTCTCAGTTCTGCCCTACTTGTAGTTTTCATGCAGAACATTGATATCAAAATGGCCATCTAAGACCAATTTTAAGGACTGTCTTGAAAATAAGAGTGAGAAGAAATCCTTACTGAAGATTCGTTGAAGTTAATACCCTAAAGCATTTTTTTTTTTACTTCCAAAACCTTTTGGATCATCTTATTATGTTTGGTTTGTTAGCTGTTTTGCAAAGCAAGATTGAATCCCAAACGCTATTAAATACAATGTTTAAAAATAAAAACAGGGTACAAAGAACAATTCCTGTCTACAAGGAAGACTTTGTAAAATAGCACACATTTTGTTTGTGTTCATATGTATAAAATTCTTCAAATTCTACTCAGTATTTTCAAGGTTCAGTGACTGAGAGAAACAAAATGGTTCATACCTGGTTCAGTATTATATTGAGGTTTTCCCTGCTGTAATAAGTTTATTTCATGATGTATGTCATCTCACATGATTCATAGGAGATATCTGACTTAGGTTCACATTTGATGTATAATCACTTGTTACCTGAGCAAGTACAAGCAAATGAAACATATGACACCTGAATGTAAGCAGTGTCTTATTTACATCTAGTGGGAAAAGAACAATCTCATAGGAATAAGAAACAATTCTAAAGCATAATTAGCAGCTGCTTATGAAAATAGAAGACAGTAGAAAGGCGGTGAATTTCTCCAGTTATCCTGTGACTTGTTCAAGTACTGTTGTTGCATCTTCTTTATCACTTCTTTGTGTTTTTTTTTCTCTTTAACTTTACAGGTAGTCCTTGAGTTATAACTACAATGAAACACAAAAAATCTATATTGATAAGCAAGGAAGTTAAGTATATTTTGCCCCATTTTGCAAGTGAGTTAAGTGAATCACTGTAGTCGTTAAGTTAGTAACAGAGTTGTTAAATGAATCTGGCTTCCCATTGACTTTGCTTGTCAGAAAGTCACAAAAGATGGTCACTTAACTCTGGCACATTGCAAACATCATAAATTACCATTGGTTGCCAAAGCATCCAAAGTTTGATAACCTGACTATGAGGATGTCATGTGAAAACAGTCATAACTAACTTTTTGTAGTACCATTGTAATGAATTATTTAAACCTAGTGGTAAAGTGATTAGTTCACATGACTTGGTAATAAATAGATATAACCAATCTGGCATTACAACAGTAGGAGAACCAATAGAAAGAACTGAAACATTTGAGTCTTTGGTACATTTCTGCTGCCCTCTAGTGAGCTTCCATTTTTAAAAAATATCTCAGCTCTGTCTTAGAGTAGAACAATTCTCATGTTAATAAGGGTATTTGAATAAACTATAGCAATTTCAGGGCCTATTGTTCTCTCTTGACTATTGTAATGCATTCTGTCTGTCTCCTTATTTCCTGTTTCCTCTTCTAATTTTGTCATGTGGATGCTGCTGATTTTATTTCTAAGCGCCATCACATTATTACACTTACATGTACATACTTAGTTTTTAATGGACTGCTATTTTTGATACATGTAAATGCTGACTATTTCTGTGTCCAAATCCCTATGTTTAAAATCTTTCTTGTGAAAGTTATTGTAAGTTGGCTTTTAAGGCAGGCAATGGATCAAAAGAAAGAGTTGAATCTTGAACAGGAAATTATATATCTTTTTTCTCATATTCAATACCAGTGAGTTGTCAATAAGCCAGTGGGCTTATTAAGAATGGCCAGTTCCACTTTGGTTGGTGACAAGATTATCTTCTGCCTCCTTTCTGTAGCACAGAATTTTGGTCATCAAGATGCTTAAATTTGTCAAATCCTGCCTCTTCACAACATCTGGCCATCTGGGACCTCTTCTGGAAGGAAAGGTGAATAATTAGAGGTGCTCATAGTGTTTCTGTTCATTGAGGGTCTCTAAAATATCTGGTATTGTTTCTTGACAGAGTGGCACTGCCCCTGAAAGAACATGCCAGCAATGTCAAGGTATTCCTGTGACTGCAGCTGTTGCTCGGTGGACAAATGTAGATTGTGGCCAGAGGGTCTTTTGGTCAGTTCTATTGCAGAGAAACCACAGATTGATGGATGGATGGATGGATGGATGGATTGACTGATGATTGAACTTATAAAGCTACCTCGCTTACATGCGATAATTTTAGACAGCTCACAATAAAACCAATGAAACAACAATGAAACAATTGTATCACTCTTACCAATGAGTATAAAGGTCTCTGACTATTCTATATGGCAAGGGTCTTCAAACTTGGCAAGTTGAAGACTTGTGGACTTCAACTCCCAGAATTCCTGAGCTAACATGACTGGAGGAGGAATTCTGGGAGTTGAAGTCTACAAGTCTTAAAGCTGTCAAGTTTGAAGACCCCTGCTTATGGCATTGATTAGGTTTGTTCCATTATTATATTTGGGTTTGATTATATCATGGATATTTTATTGTATTTTATGGATGTAATTTAAACTACTGCAAATATTTTCAACTGCAGCAGATATGTGTTCAATAAATACCTTTCCCTAGCTTGGAAAATTGAAGAAGAAACAAATATGGAATTGCTGCTAAAATCTGTCTACATTCCACCCAAGAGTTCATCCAGGAAGCTTATTGTAAAATGCTTTATTAAATGTCATCCTTGGGTTTCTCTCCAGGTCTTTTGCTCAGTATGGGATATGATTAAACAAAGCACCCATTAAACAATGTGTAGCAAACACAGAATGCCCATTGGATCTAGCCATGTCCCTAACCTTTATTACTAGTGAACCCAACAGATACTTTTCTTCCCCTACAACATACTTAATTCATCTCAAAGTACCTAAGCACTGAAGGGACTTTATCTTGGCATGATGTCATGCTCTCCCAAAGTGTTCTGTAATTTGATATATATAGTTTGCCAAATACTAAATGTTATGGTCCCCTATATCCATGTAATGCTCCTACATCATCTTTTTCATTCTTTTTAGACAATTGTTTTTATGTACACTTTTAAAAATATTTTAAGCTTTTTATTATTTTAGGCTCTGATGTATCTTTTATGCTTTTTAATTATCCATACCTCAAAATGTCATATGCTTGACCATAATAAATATTTATTTTGATTTGATTTGAATATGCTTTATTATTTATATATTACATTTGTATGTCATTTATTCATAAGGCTTTCCAGTACATCAGGTGGCCCCCAAACATACCAAGCATAATTGTCTCCAAAAGTGATATATTAGTATTAAAAAGTGAAATGACTTAGCTTGGTAGAGTGTTGTTTGTGTGTGCACACTGTGACTGACAATCTCACTGCTTTCAAAATGAGGTTAACTTCTAAAAGCACTTTATATATACATATATAGAAAAAAAACTCTACTCCTTAGAAATGTTGGGGTATCTTAGTGTAATCATTTTACTTTTATTGGCTACTGTTCCAGGTAATCATAACTATTGGACCATCTCCCATTTAGAGTGGTGAATAGGAAGCATCTTTCACAGCAAGATTTTTGCAGTGTTACTTATTTCACATATAACATATTTCACCTGGTAACATCCTCCACTTTGATTCCAGTTTGGGGCTTAACTTCTCTAAGTATAGTTAACCAGGCACCTTTTATAAAGAATAAACCATAGCATTTAAATACTACTGAATTAATAATCACCGTGCCCATTGGCAGAAGGAAGGCTAACAAACCTGCCACAGTTAGAACTTTTAGGGTTGAGCATTCCAATTGCTACTACTTCAATTGCTACTATTAATTTAAAAGAGCCTTCTATACTCCTAGCAGATTTTTGTATCATTTATTAGACTTGGCTTTATCTATAAAAATCCCTCTCTATCTTTGCCAGAGATAACTGAAAGCTCACATAGAGATTTGACATGCTGTCACTGCCCTCTGCCCTCAAGGTTCTTGGCTTATGTACTCACATGGCAAAAACTAGATGGAAACTAATCTGGATATAGAAGTTCAATATTTCCCAAGGGTATAATATATCTTGCCTGCTCTTCCTCCTTCTGATGAGCTATTTACTTTTAAGTTAGGAAACTGTTATACAAATCCTAGTCTATTTAAAGAGCAAATGTCCAGTGATTTATGACTCTACAGAACAGGTTGGCATAGTTAAAGCTGGCCCTCTTTCCTACACACATTGGTTAAAGCTGGCCCTCTTTCCTACACAGTATAATAGATAAAGATATATTTTCTCAAAGCAAAAGATGATTGATATACGCAACTCTCTAATTTCACCACACAACTACTGTATTAAATTAATGGACTGTACCAAAAATGTTGTGTGTGACTAAAATCAGTAAATGAGTTGTTTCAGAACAGATTCCTTGTTGCCTTTCCTATTATCTCTTCTATTGTTCTGTCAGCATGGATTTCTTTTTGTGTCTAAGTTTTTCAAATGTCTTACCTCTCACTTTATTTAAGCCCTTTCTTGTCTTGGGGAAATGCTTAATGGTCTATGCTGGAAGTCATAAATTAAGTCAATTTCCATTCCTCTCACTACCCATAATGACATTCCATATTGGTACTGGGATTTCTGGAAGCTAATTCCATGAAATACTAAGAACACTCTTGCATTGTAATTAGAAAGGTCTACTGTGATGAACTAATGAACAGTATTTAAATGAATCAACAGAGTATTTTTGCAAAACAGATGGTTCAGTGCTGATTCTAACATGAGGATTTATCGATCTTGAGAATTACTCTTGCAAAAAGGGATTTGTGTACCTTGCCATAATTCTGAATGATGACTACTTTTCTCCCAATGATTTCCAGGCATTAAAATCTACTCCCCCTAAAAAAATTCCCTACTCTGTATAAAGTTTCCTCTCTCTTCTGCAAGAAACATTTGCAAATTAGGGGGAAAGATGCTGGACAAGAGAGTTTGCATTCCAGACATGTTTTCCTTGGGAAAGCTCAACCGATGAGATTGCTCATGGTGTCTGAAGTTTGACTGATCACCAGACTTATGTTGGGAAAGACATTTTCATTTTGTCAGTTGTCTCTGGAAGTGAATAACTTGCTTATTGTAGGACTAGACTACTAACAGACTGCCTATACCCATATACAGTGCCTAGAAGTGCCTTGCTCTTGGGCATTTTAATAAATAAAGTTAGATTAACTAGTACCAGGGACAGAGCTTTTGTTTTGGTGATGTCTTCCTTTGCAGCTGTCTTCTGCAGAAAATGAGGGTGGCTTCACCCTTTTCCAATCCTATTTCTTTTAATCTCTGGAGTTACTTCACATTCACTTTGTGCCTGACAATTGTGAAAGGTTGCAATTAAGTTCATTTGTCTTTTTTAATGGGACTTTGTACACTAGCAGCAGAAAGGTAGAGATGCCCCCAAAAGGAGTGCATGAATGATAAAATGGTAAGATAAATAAACACTTTGAAGGATTCACATAATTGAGTCTTTTTAAAAAATATTACTTATCTCTTTTTATTTATAACTTACATTTTTAGTTCCTTTGAGGAGGATAGCTTGGAAAAAATATTTTTGCTTTACAAAAAATCAGTGTAGGAAGCAGAGTGTTATAAATAAAGACGAGTCTAAAAAGTCTAAATATTTTTTTAAAAAAGAGAAATTGGCTGCCTGTTCGTCTCCACTGGCAAGTGTGAACAATGCTGTTTTACTTAAAAGTCCATTCTGTCTGACATCATATAGCATAAAAGTAGACATTTACACAAATGTTGTTAATTAGGCTTCTATTTATCATGTTTACTTTTTTTCTGCACCCTCCTGAAACTCTTCACAAGAAAGAGTTAGATAATAAGGTAAAATGGCTTTACAGATAGCACATTTCTCAATCTCTGTATCTTGTGATTTAAGCAGACTCAAAATTGACTTTAACAAGGTGGTGTTGAAAGAGATTGTCATACATAAGCAATGGCTTCGTGTTTTGTTCTGTTTTTTCCTACATTCAATTGGCTCCGGAGAGGAAGACAAATTAAAGATAAAGGAATAAAAATAGCATTCTCAAAATGAAGGAAACTTTGTGCTGATGATTCTTAAGAATCCATTTTAAGATCTGTACAATTTGATGATCAAACAAGAGTCGATGGTAAATGTGACAGCAAAGTTTGCAGATGACACGAAACAACTGAGCTATGGAAGGCTGCTCTGACTTTTCAATACTTTAGCCAAGAGATTCACAAGTTGAAGCAGGGGATTAAGTAATTCAAAGCTAGCCATGTGCCTTACATGCTTGATAGCTTTTCTGACACTTATAAATTAAAATTAAATTAAAACTAAAACTTAATTTCCATGTATGAAGAAATTGAGTCTGATTGGATTCCTCACACCGACATGAGAATAGCCATAGCAATAGCAATTAGACTTATACACTCCTTCACAGTGCTTTACAGACCTCTTTAAGTGGTTTATAGAGTCAGCATCTTTCTCCCAACAATCTGAGTCCTCAGTTTACTGACCTTGGAAGGATGGAAGGCTGAGTCAACCTTGAGCAGGTGGGAATCGAACTGCCAAACTGCCGGCAGCCAACAGTCAGCAGAAGTAGCCTGCAATACTGCATTCTAATCACTGTGCCACCACAGCTCACCACCACAGCTCATGAAGGTAGTTCTTCAGTTTTATTATATATTTTATTTATTTAGAGTGGCAGGCTTACACTGTTTTAGGCTTCTCTTTCTTTTCATTTCTACAGTCAATTACAAACCCTCAATTTCTCTCTCTCTCTCTCTCTCTCTCTCTCTCTCTCTCTCTCTCTCTTTGTTAATGGAATGAATGGAATTCTTGTGCAACCCTGTCAACAAGTGGAAGTTTAACCTTGTTCTCAGTTCTCCCATTATTGTCTCAACCCTGGCCACTTCAGCTTAAGTTCTTAGATCAAAACTTTCCTTTCAGTGTTGGGGTGAATTAAAGTCTCTCAACAATGAGTCAGTGGTAGTCAAAAGAATATACGTTTTGGCTCCACTGTTTGTTTATGTCTTTAAGAATGGGGTTAGCAAGGAAATTAATGCTAATTTTCCATGCTCACTTCTTTTTCTGTGTCCTACATGGTTTTGTAAATATTTTATATATCATTGTGTTAGCTCGCTTTTTGTGATGACTGCTTCTAAATTAGTAGGGTCAGGAGAAGGCAACACTTCATGTTTGCTAATGTTCTCTGTCCAGCCTGGAAAGCCACAGAAGCCAATAAATGTAGTAGTTCTCTCCACAAAGGGACAAACTTCTCACCATCCCATACAACTCAATGGCCTTAGGTAGAACAATTCTAACAGCTATCTCCACAGATACAGGTGGCCCTCAACTTACATGCCCAAAATGTCCATTGCTAAGCAAGACAGTTATTGAGTTTTGCCCCATTGTATTATCTTTCTTGCCATAGTTGTTAAATGAATCACTGCAGTTGCTAAATTAGTAAACATGGTTGTTGTGTTGAATCTGACTTTGCTTGTCAGAAGGTCGCAAAAAGCAATCACATGGCCCCAAGATACTGTAACCGTCATACATATGTGCCAGTTACCAAGCATCTGAATTTGATCATGTGACCATGGGGATGCTACAAAAGCCATACACTGAAAAATGGTCATAAGTCACTTTTTTTAGTGCTGTTGTAACTTTGAATGGTCACTGAATGAATAGTTGTAAGTTGAGGGCCACCTCTGTCTGTGGCTAGAAAAAGCAGTTGAAAAATTTCCTTCCTCAACTCAAACAAGGGCACATTTTTAAAATAGTTCCTCAAGGTCCCAGTTGACAGGTATTTGAACATGGCATGACAATGATGTATTTATAACTTTAAGAAATAAAAGGACTGCCAAGCTAGGCCAGTCCAGTCCAGTCCAGGCACTTAAAACACTTGGAAAAATTCTAAAAGGAAATATGTGATTCTTGCTATAAAGCAGTAAGCAACTCAAGGCTTCCCTGGATCTCCCAAATGGGAAAGTCACACTCATTGTAAAAATGCCAGAACACAATTGGGAACAACATGTAGATGGACCAGAATAGATCACACAATTTCCTCATGTTTTTCTCTCAACCATCCCCATGCTCAAAGAGTGGATTTTGAAAAATTCACAGCCCCTATCACACACTCAGAATAAAGGGCACCCTAACAAAGAACAGAAAAATGTCTTTTTTAGATATAAAAGACGAAAAGGCTTTTTAGGGGGAAAAAAACATACATCCTGAAGTATATTTTGGTTCAAAGGTTTTTCCATTTCACAAACCTTTCCCTAGCAATTTTCAAATGTACTTGTACATGTACTGTATTTCCTTTGAAATTGCCTAATGTCCCCTTAACAATCTTTGTTATGCACCCTACCCCACTTAACTAAACTACTAATAATGTTGGTCTCACTTTGTAAGAATACTACAATTCTTTTTCTACCTTTCAGATTTGTAGAATTTGTTAGTTTTGTGCCACTTCACACTCATGTAATCTTTTCATTGAGGTCTTTATCATATCATATTTCTTTCCCAACCTTCAGCTATGTCCAAAAAAACGCATGAGGGGGCAAGTTACAGCACATGGAAATAAGCATGCATACTCCTTTTTACCTATGCACAAGATTTATTTATTTATTTTTGTTCAATCATTCATTCATTCAATTTATATAGCTCCCATCTCACCTTTAGATGACTTTGGGAATTTTACAAAAAAAAATGTACATAAAATGTACAATATAAAAATAAAATGTATACCAGCAAAGAACAATCTGATCTAACTAACTATCCATACATCCAGGAAGGGAAGTTCAGCCTCGTGAAATAGCAACAGAGATGGAGGCCAACCTCATGATACCTGCATATCACATTCTGATTGAGAACATAAGATCCACCTTCCAAAACACAGGATTTTTTTGTTTCTTTGTTTACAATAATGGACTCGAAGTAGAGAAAAGACCAAGAGAGTTCAGGATTATCTGTGGGGTTTTTTTTCCCAGCTAAGGAAAAACCCTTTATGTTTAGATTTGATCCTTCTACAGCCTTTTCTGTTTAATACTCTTTGTCAAGAGATTTGGAGCATTTAAGAGAGAAGTTTCTACATCTGTTCTCTTGATTTATGGAATATTTCACTTAGAGGTCTTAATAACATTTCGGAGAAGCCATAAAAATACCTTGGTACCATATGATAACCAACAATATTAAGGGTTACCCTTCTTGATATAACACAGAGCTTTTCATAAGAAGCTTTGCTAATTTACATGACAAAAGGCACCCATCCTGTTTTTTGACAGACTGGAGAACTTCAATGCTTAAGCAATAAACAGCATGATGTCTATTTTAAGATACAGTTTTTATCTGTTTTGAAGAAACTGTGTTATTGTCAGCTTACCTGGAGAAAGGGGGCTGCAAGGGGGATCACTATATGGAGATCAAGTATATAATAAAATAATAAAGTTGGGATAAAATAGTTTTTTAAAAAAAAAAAGTTCAGTGTGATAAGAAATCCACATATTGTTTACTCTCTATCATGTCAACACTAACATTTGAAAACTAGACTTTGTTCATAACTTTCGAATTATATATTAATTTCTTTATACCAAAGTTCTACTCCTGATTCATGCTTTTATGTCCAGATCCACATACCAAAGGAAATGTAATTTCTATTCAGAGCCCATTTTAACACTGCGCTTAGTAGAAAATTCATAGAGTTCACCTCAATGTAAATGGACAAGGACTGTTACTCACTAATAAACCACACAGATGTAACATCTGGAATGTTTGAAAAAACCTTTTTTGTGAAATTTTAAACATACCAATTAGGCTGCTCTTTCCTTAACTGAAGTTACTCTTTGTTGTTTACAGACATATCTATACATTGGTCATACAAACATCTTAGTTTTAAAAATCTAACATAATGCACACTTATTTTGATATAAAATGGTTTATTAATGAACAATTTAGAGTAATGTAAATATAGTAGTCTGTATTTCGTAAGAGAGTTTCCAAAACTGGAAGTTATTTTTATTTTCTTTTTTTTCCCCCTCTCTCTCCCTGGGGTTCACTAAACACTCATCCAGGCATATACAGATACAGGGACAAAATGTCAAGTTGTAAATAATGACAGGAAGTATTTTCAAAGAATGTATACGCTTTATTTGTAAGCTTCAAAAATTCTTTAAATGGATGCTGAATGAAAATTTCTGTTTATTACATTTTTCCTTTGTTTTGGAATAAGTGTTCTTGTCCTTCAGATAAATTTATCTAGTTGAATGTATTTTAGTCTCCTCTTCTTTTTGCTACTATCAAAAGAACACAGTGTTCAAAAGACTGCATAAAAAGGAAGTAGTGAAATGCCAAAGGAAGTCAGATATTATCCTATTTCCACAGTTTCCTAGATAATATGCCAACATATCCAATAAATAGCAAATTCACATTCTTCTTTTTTGCTTTTGTCAATTTCCTTTTTATTTAATTGTTCACTTTCTTTGGTAACATCCCCAACTTATTTGGTAACATCCCCAACTGTTCACTTTCTTTGGTAACATCCCCAACTTAATTTATTTACTTTGGTAATATCCCCAATTATCCTGCTTTTTTCTTTTAGGAGGTCAGCAACTCTTCTAATGCATGTTAGCTTTGTCCTACTTATCCATGCAAACTTTATTTTGTCTGAAATCTGGCAGAATCAAAGTATAGAGCTTCTGCAATGTGACAGTTCTGGGTTTCAGAAAAAAAAAATTCTCCATTTTCTATCCCATCAGGTAGAAAGTGGTACTGTGTCTTAGGAATAAGCAACTGGGTTTTCAGTAAATATTTTTCAATATTCTCTGAAATTATGAATAAATTTGTGTGCCACACTGTATCTGTAGTTCCCATTGACTTTAATATTTTTCCAGCTGTTTATATACAGAATAAGAGAGTTGGAATGGACCATGGAGGTCATCTAGTTCAACCCCCTTTACCATTTTAATTGCATCAGAATAGAGCTGGAAGGGACCTTAGAGATCTTCTAGTCCAACCAACTGCTCAAGCAAGAGGCACTATATAATTTGAGACAAATAGCTGTCCAGTCTCTTCTTAAAAACCTCAAGTGATGAAGTACCCACAACTTCTAAAGCAGGGGTGTCAAACTCAATGGTCAGATCTGGAACACAGGGTGCTTAGATCTGGCCCATGGGCCCACCCTGGAAATAGCAAAGGACCATCCTGTGGTCCTGTGCCAGTGAAAAAAGAGCTTGGGGAGGCCATGCATGGCCCTCCTGAGCTCTGTTTTCACTGGCAGAGGGCTGCAGGAGGCCATCATGGCCAAAAACGGAGCCCAGGTGGTCCGTATATGGCCTCCCTGAGCTCCATGTTTGCTTGGAGAGGGCGGCAGGAGGCTGTCGTGGCCAAAAACAGAGCCTTAATGAGTGACATCGAGCTGGCCAGTCCCACCGTGGCCATGTCCCCCACAGCTCCCCCAAGGTCATGCAACCCTGTTGTGGCCATCAATGAAATTGAGTTTGACACCCCTGTTCTAAAGGCAAGCTATTCCACTGGTTAATTGTTTTCACTGTTAGGAAGTTTCTCCTTAATTCCAGATTACTTCTCTCCTTGATTAATTTTCATCCATTGATTCTTGTCTTGCTTTCTGGTGCTTTGAAAAATAAGTTGACCCCACCCCCTCTTCTTTATGGCAGCCCCTCAAATACTGGAGTACTGCTCTCATGTCACCCCTAACCCTTCTTTTCTCTAACTAGCTATACCCAATTCCTGCAACCATTCTTCATATGTTGTAGTCTCCAGACTTCTAATCATCTTGGTTGCTCTTCTCTGCACTCTTTCCAAAGTCTCAACATCTGTTTTCTAATGTGGTGACCAAAACTGGATGCAGTAAATTGTTTACACAATCAAGATGCACCAGTTTACCCTGCCACTAGCCTGAATGAGATTATTTATTAATTAATGAACTGATAGGCTTCCCCAAACTATTACAACTCTGACTTGGCACATTGGCTTGGCATAGAGAGAGAGCAAGAGTTGTTAACTACCATTGGTTTCTCACAGACTTTCTTCTCTATGGCTGGGCCATCTGAAGACTCTTGTTTTGGTTTTTTCCTCTAGTCTTCCTGATTTTTTTTTTATTTTTTTTTGCATCATGCATATTTTAAACTATTATTTCTCTTCATTATTAACAAAAGGTAATGTGGCTAGTAAATAAAATATTTCCTTTTATTTTTCTTAGAATTTCCATAAATGTCTATCATATGTAAACAAGCTTCAATAAATTGCTTGTTTACAATACTTAGAATAGCTCTTCTGAGCTATCTTTCTTTTGTTTAGCCACTGTTTGTTTTTTTTAATCTTCCCATTCTATATTTATCTAATGTAGACTAAATTCTTCAAGGCAAAGACTAAAAAGTATTGTAAAAAGTATTGTAAAAATGCCATGTACAGCATGAAAATGGCTACTATAAATACATTTCAAATAAATTAGAACAGATTCCACTGTTGAAGTTGGATACAGTGTTGAGTTTATAACAAAACTCAAGGCATAGGCAACAGCTAAAATATGTATCAGTATTTGCTGTTGTAGAACAAACTGCTTGTAAGAGATTGGGCCCTATTTCCCCACCGTTTCAAATCAAGTATTTCGTTTCAATTCCAGATTTGATAGCTATCATTTTATCAAGTTGGAAATGAAATAGAACAGCCAAAGATCAAGCTATTTTTCTTCATATGTAAGGATTTTCTATATAAGTATATACATCTGGAAATCTCATTTTGAAGTGTCATTTCAAGAATAAAATCACTTCTTTTTAATCATACTGCTAGTTTTGGTACTTTGATGAAAAGTACTGACCGTAATATTTAACTTCCACAGAACTAACCCTATTCTAAAACCTTATTCTAAGAGAATCTCAAAGTGATGGGATGGTCTAATATATATTAACGTATTGTGTGGTATTGCTTAGTGTTAGTATATTAATGTATTGTATGGTGTTGTACCCTATTAGTATAATCATAATGTTATGAATTGTGCATTTGTCCAGCTGTATTTCAGCTTCAGTTATTATTGTTATTATCATTTCCATCATCATTTTCTCAGCAGATGAATGCACTTGGCTGACATTGAATGGGTCCAGAAATTAAGCATTAAGCCCAATTAAGTATTCCCATTACCTGGAATTTCTGTAGGCTATACTGAAAAAAAACCTCCCAGAATAACACAATGGCTAACTCTCTCTTATCTATGATTTAAAAAAAAAAAAAAAAAAAAAAACACTGAATGAACATGTTTATGTGGCCACCACAGGTGGAGCTCAACTTGAGTGATAATGATGAAGATGGTGCTAGACTTATGTCCCACATTTGTCCATGTACTCACAGTGTACATGGCATTCCCACAGCAACCATTTCAAATAGGTTGGGGTGAGAGAGAATGACTAAGTTTAGTATCAAATAATACATTTCCATATTTGAGAATATACTTTAACTAATCAACATCTCACTCACTAGATATCTTCTTCAATTGCATGAAAATGACAGAGTTGATATGTCAGGCCCGAATGACTCTAAGGGATTGCAGAGTTGACAGAGGATACACAGTAAGAGATGTAAAGAGACAACACTGATGGATCTTTGGATGACTCCTGCTGTGTATTTTTAACCTATGTATGTTGTGAATATACAGAGAAGACAAGAAAAAAATTAAGAATGAAATCCAACATATGAATTAAATACCGACTGTAAAGTATTTTAATTCCTTTGATTATAATAGGAAAAGGGATTGAGTTCTTAGGCTGACCTTTCCCCATATTTTTTTTTAATTTTTATTGATTTTTAAGACAAACATAGACAAACAAAACATAAAAACATCAATCCATCTTCCATATATATACATACAGTGTGTCGGTTGGTTTACAAATTGTTTTGTGCTTCCATTTCGTAGTCTTCAATTACAATTACATTGTACATATTCTCATATTTTCAATCAAATATTAAATACATTAATATCATTGTTAATCAGTCATTTGACTATACTTTTATTCATTCATGCTTTACAAGGTAATCCATATTTTACTTTGTTTTATAGCAATTCATATTATCATCTCAAATCTATCCTATAATCATTTTGTAGATATAATAAAAATAATATATCTTTATATATTCATTATATTCTAAAAATCTACATATTTCATTACCATGTTTTATTGTCTAACCATTGATAGAATAGATCCCAAATTTTATAAAATTGTTTATCATCTTGTTCTCTGATTTCAAATGTCAATCTACTTATTTCAGCACATTCCAATATTTTTTCTTAATGATTTCCTCCTGTAATGGTATTTTCTCATTTTGCCAGGTTTTGGCAAATACAATCCTAGCCGCTGTTAATACATTTACAATCAGGTATTTCAATTCTTTACTGTATATTTCAGGTAAAATTCCCAATAAAAATATCTCTGGTTTCAAGTCTATATGTTTTTTTGTCATTTTTTCCAACCACGTGTGGATTTTAGTCCAATATTTTTTAGAATCCGCATAAGTCCACCACATATGGTAATATGAGCCAGGTGTCTGATGACATTTCCAACATTTTTCAGATTTGTTCTCGAACATTCTTGCTATTCTTGTTGGGAGAAAATGCCACCTGTAAAACATCTTATACAAATTTTCTTTATATGCTGTTGACATTGTCATTTTATAATTTTGAGACCACAATTTTTGCCGTTTCTCTAGATCAATCCCATATCCAAAATTCTTCCCCCAAGCAATCATTGTTTCTTTAACTTGTTCTTCTTCTAGTTTAATTTCTAATAAGTATCCATACAATTTTTTAATCACCTTTTCATCAGTACCTGTCAAAATCTTATCTAAATCAGTCAGTTTATCATAGAAACCTTCTGTTTTAGAATCTTTATTTAGAATCTTTATCTTGAATGTATTTGCGCATATGAAAACCAATTCATCTTTATACCTTGTTACTTTAATTTTTGCATAGATTTAAGTTCACCCTTTTCATTCAATATATCACCATATCTAACTGTTTGTTCCTTTTTCTATATTATATGATAAGAAAATGCTTCAATAGTCGATAGCCAGACTGGAATTTTCAAATAACTTTGTCTTTTATTCTTCTCCCAGTTTAACCACAGAGACTCCCATATATAATGTCTTCTAAAATACCCCTGTTTTTTAGTTCCTTTATACCATAGAAAAGCATGCCACCCCAACAACAGATCATGTCCTTCTAATGTCAACAATCTAGTATTTCTTAATGTTATCCATTCCTTAACCCACATCACATTTGTAGCTTGGTAATACAACTCCCAATTAGGCAAACCAAATCCTCCTCTTATTCTGACATCTTGCAAAAGTTTTATCTTTATTCTCGCTTTCTTACCTTGCCATATATATTTCAACACAATTTTATTTAAATCTTCAAAATAATCTTTTCCAAGCCTAACTGGAATTGTTTGGAACAAATATAAAATTCTGGGTAATATATTCATCTTGATTGTTGATATTCTCCCTATTAATGACAGTTGTAAATTTTCTCATTTCGCCAAATCTAGCGCTATCTGCTGCTTAAGTTTGATATAATTATTCTCTTTTAGTGTACTACATCTTGCTGTCAAATGTATCCCCAAGTACTTGATCTTATTCATGACCTGAATTTTCAATAGATCCGCCAGTTCTTCCTTTTGTCTTGATAGCATATTCTTTGTCAAGATCTTTGTCTTATCTTTATTTATTTTCAAACCAGCCACCTTTCCATATACCTCTATCTTTTCTATCAATTTTGATGCTGTTTCAAGTGGGTCTTCTAAAATAAAAACCAGATCATCTGCGAATGCTTGCAACTTAAATTCTTCCTTTTTAATTTTCATCACTTTTTCATCCTTTTCTTCTTAATATTTCTGTTTAGGACTTCCAAGGTTAACACAAACAACAGAGGTGATAGTGGCCACCCTTGTCTTGTTCCTTTTCTTATATCAATAGAGTCTGTCAGTTCTCCCTCTATCATTACCTTTGCCGTTTGATTATGATATATAGCTTCTATTGCTTGAATAAATTTTTTACCAAAGCCCATCTGTTCCAGCTGTAATAACATGAATCTCCAATTCACATTATCAAATGCCTTCTGTGCATCTAGAAATATCAAAGCCATTTGTTTTTCAGGGCGTGCCTCGTAGTATTCCAAAGTGTTCAATATTACTCTCATATTGTCTTTAATTTGTCTCTTTGGCAGAAATCCATTTTGATCAGGATGGATAAAATTGTTTAAGTATTTTTTAAGCCTTTCTGCCAATATTGAAGCAAAAATTTTATAATCTGCATTTAGTAAGGAAATAGGTCTATAGTTCTTGATTTGTAATGGATCAGCCTCCTCTTTTGGGACGAGTGTAATATAAGCTTCTGACCATGATTTGGGTATCTTCTTCTTTAACATAACTTCATTCATAACATCTAGCAATGGAAGGTTCAACGATTTTTGTAGTGTTTTATAAAATTCTGCCAGAAGTCCATCTGGTCCTGGTGCCTTTCCATTGTTTTGCTTCTTGAGTGCTTCAGTTAACTCCATCATCGTTATATTGCTTTCTAACATTGTTTCAATCTCTTTAGGTATCTGGGGTAGATTAGCATTCTGTAAGTACTGTTTAACTCTTTCCTCATCAATATTCTCTTGTGTGTATAGTTTCCCATAATAGTCTC
Organism: Notechis scutatus; assembly: GCF_049901735.1. Lineage (NCBI taxonomy): Eukaryota > Metazoa > Chordata > Lepidosauria > Squamata > Elapidae > Notechis > Notechis scutatus. The sequence continues at coordinate 254,026,312 of NC_142009.1, read as the reverse complement.
GTATGATTTCCTTCTTCTCTTTACTACCATAGCAAACTTGGCCTTGGTCATCTATTAATTGCAATATTTTCCTTGATTCTTTCTCCTTTCTCAATTTATATGCAAACCATCTACCTGGTTTATTTGCATCTTCAAAGTAGTTCTGTTTCACACCTCTGATTTTCTGTGCTAGTTCTTCTTTTTCTATTAGTCCCTTTTTATGTTTAATTATATCCATTTTTAACTTAATGTCCTTTTTCTGTGGCATTTTTCAAGCATTCTTTTTCAAGTCCTTTATACTCATCCCCTAATGCCTTAGAGGCTAGTCTTTTCATGGTATTTCTTTTCCTTGTATAGTCTATTATCAAGCCTCTGGCATATGCCTTCATTGTATCCCATACGTTCTGCATTGATGTATCTTTTTTGTTTTCTCTAAAGAAGAAAGCCAGTTCTTTCTCCATGCACTGTGTGAAGTATTTTTCCTTTAATATAGTATTATTTAATGTCCATCTAGATCTTCTTCTTTGTCCTTTCCATTTAATTGTCATTGGATTGTGATCTGCCCAAGTACTTGTTTCAATATTTATTTCTTGAATATTAGCTAACAATTCTGTTGACATCCATATCATATCTATTCTGGACCATGATAAATGTCTATTTGAATAGAAGGTGTATTGTTTAGTCTTAGCATTTCTTTCTCTCCATGTATCTTTAAATTTATTTCATCTACCATTTTAAAAAAAGATTTAGGGAGAGTCTTTCTGTTTTGCTTTATTGTTTTCTGTACTGTATAGTCCAATTTATTGTCTACAATTCCATTAAAATCTCCCATCATAACTATATTAGCATAGTCCAGTTCAATTATTTTCACATGTAATTTTTTATAAAATTCTTGATTGTGACTCGGGGCATAGATTGCAATCAGGAGTGTTTTCATATTATTGTCCATTATTTCCATCATTAGTATTCTTCTATCGTCATCAGTATAGATCAATTTCGCTGGGATAATATCTTTAATGTATAAAACCACTCCTCTTTTCTTGCATTGTGTCAAAGAAGTAAATATTTTCCCTAATTTTGGCTGTATCAGCAATTGTTCATGTTGCTTTTTGATATGTACTTCTTGTAGGCAGATTATATCAAATTTTAATTTCTATAATTTATGGAAAGTTTTTTCTTCTTTTAACGGCTGAGTTAAGTCCATTTATGTTAATTGTAATCAGTTTTTTCTCTTCCATGGTTATATTTTATAGTTAGGTTTAGCAGCTCTCATAGATCTTAGTTCACGTTGTTCTTTGGCTTCCACCTTTCCGCTTACTGCACCTTCTTCTTTTTCAGTCGCCTTTTGGCAGTCCTCTTGGAATTCAATTAGTGACATTTCTTTTTCTGCCTCCTCCTCTTTCCCTCCAAAATTTTCTGTGTAAAATAATTCAGCTTTCTCAATTGAGTCAATTCTATGTCTCTCTTCTTGCCATGTGAACATTAAACCTTTTGGAATCAGCCATCTATAATTCACCTCTTTTTTAAGGAGAATTTTAGTCAGAAATCGGTATTCTCTTCTCATCTCTCTCACTCTTCTGGGTACTTGTTTCAGGACCACAATCTCCTTGTCTTTATATTTCAATGTTTTCTCTCTTGCCACTTGCAATATTTGCGTTTTAATGACTTTCTTTGTAAATGTGATGTGAATTTCTCTTGGTAAGCTATTTCTCATTGCATATCTTGTGAAGACTCCATAAACCTTGTCTATTCCATCCATCATCTTCTCTTTAGTTATTTCCAAAGCTTCAGCCAAAATTTCTGTTATTGTCTCAGCTAGGTTTTGTCCCTTTTCTTCCTCTATATTTTGGAATCTGAGATAAAATTCTGATCTGTCCATCTCCCATCTCAACATCCCACTTTTATCTTGTTCAACCAAAGTTAATCTGCTATCAATATCTCCAATCTTCTTATGTCTTTGTTTATCTTCTTCAATTTTTTGGAATCTCTCATCATACTTCATCATCATTTGTTGAATGTTCTCCACCTTTTCATCAGTTTTTCCTGTTCTTTGTTCAATGTTCTCTGTTCTCTTTTCAATATTCTCTGTTCTTATTTGAATATTTTGAATTCCTTGCATAATCATCTGCAGGGTCACTTTTTCCTGTTCTTTTTCTTGCTGTAACATCATCTGTATTGAGCATTGTCCTCCACATGGTGAAGAGGAAGAAGTAGAAGTTGAGGAACCAGAGGCTGTTAGTTTCCTACTCATTTCAGACAATTCAAAATCTTCAGGTTCTTCTAGACCTTAATCCACTTGTGAAATAACTAATTGTAATTCCAAGTAAAAATAGTGGGAAAAAAGAAACCTAATAATAATAATAATAATAATAATAATAATAATAATAATAATAATAATAATAATAATAATAATAATAAATAATTCAGGTTCTTGTATACCTTGATCCAATTGATTGGTTAGATAGCAGTAAAAACTTAAAAATGGAAGAAAAGACCATAAACACACACAAAAAAGAAAAAAATGTTAAATCCTGAAAAAGGTGGAAGAGTAAAAAATAAAAAAATAAAGAAGAAAAAAGAAAAGTTCTTCAGGTTCTTCAACACCTTAATCCAATTAAAAAGTCTCAGGTATAAAAGGATGCATAAGAAAAAAAACAAAGCCACAAAAATAAATAAAAAAACCAATATGGAAGGTAAATAGAAAAAAAAGATACAAGGGAAGGAGAGAGAAAAAAGAAAAGAGACTACTCCCTTAAAAAAAAAAAGGAAGTAAATCTTTAATACTCAAACTTTTCCTTTAAAATAAAATGCAAACGTAAAAATTAGACTTCAAAAACAAAAAAAAAGACAAAAACAAGTTCCAAAAGGCCAAAAATCCAAATAGCTATTAACAAAAAGTAAGCTAGTAAGGAGGGGGTTTGTTAAAGTAAGAAAATTCCACAACAGGAAGCTTAGATAGGTAGCAGTGCCATGAAAGGGAAAACAGGATCTCAACTATAGGAAATACCATATTGGTTTTTTAAAAAAACAAAAATAAAAAGATTGTATTATATATTTACTGGTAAATATGGCGACCAAGGCAGCTGCATAGCCACGCCGCTGGAAGCCCGAAGGAGAGAAAAGTACCAGTAACTAAATTCAGATACAGGAATAGAGGTAACAAAAGTAACAAAAATACATAGATTAGGTCCTCGGGATCTACAAAGTAGCAGCGTAAGGATTCGGACGGGAGCAACCAGCCGATCTGGAGTGAGGGGATCCTGCCAGGGTCCAGGAATCCCGTTTTAAGCAGCTTTCCTTTGTTGGGGAGACGATGGGCAGCGAAGGAAGAAAAAAGTCGGAGGAGACGCCGCTGCCGCTGCTACCGCCTCGCTCACAAGAGAGAGGGAGGAAAGCTCCAACTGTGGCTTTTTCTCTCGGACTGCTGAGTGAGAATCCGACTTTTCCCAGGAGCTACCCAGCCCAGAGAACGATCACCTTTGGAGCCGGTGAGAGCCCAGAGAACGATCATCTTTAGAGTTGGTGAGATTCATCCCATCCTTACAGGGCGGTAAGCACCGGGAGCTGTGAGTCTGTCTCCAGAAGTTTGCAGCCAGAGTGTGAAGCAGACTGCCTCCTCCCTGCCGCCCCCATTTCCCTCTTCCCTCTCTTCTCCCCACCAAATTGCTAATCCGGACTCCAGGAGTGATAGAAACAGAGGTATATTGAAGCCATAAAAATATAAACTGTTTGAATTTACCAGTGCAAGACAGTGCCTCTTTCTCTTAAAAGCAACAAACTTTGAAAGTGTATTCAGTTAACTAGGAGGGGCCCAGAAATCTCATTCATCAAGGGAAAACAAAACAAAGAAGAATAGCTGGTTTTCCTCTGTTCTTAGAAGCGAAGCCCTTTCCTTCACTCGGTCAAAAACCCTTGGAACATTGTATTACAACTTCCTGTTTACAGAGCGATAAATCCCTCTCATCCAGCTGCTAGTAAAACAATTAACCTGTTCCTTGCAGACTCTTAATACTACCTCATTACCTCAAAACTTACAACTTTTCTACCTCATCACCTATATCAACGATTAGATAATCAATTTCTACAAAATATTTTATTAATGGTTTAATTGATTTATTGTTTTTAATTGATTAGTGTGATTAGAGTGTTTAGTGCAAATAGTGTGATTACTGACTAGTTTAAAAGATCAAAATTCATGTAATTTAATTGAATAGCAAAATCATTGATTTAGTGAATTTAAATCAACAGTGTGATTAATGATTAGTGTAATTAATTGATTAGTGATTAGAGTAATTAATTGATCAGGCTGATTGTTGCTCAGGAATATTATCTGACTTGAGAGATTACTGCAATTGATTGTTTGATGTAATATTGGCTATATAGATTACCCAAAATTGTTCCTTTAATTAATTCAATCAACGTACTATTTTTAACAACCCTACCATGCCAAAAAGAAAATCGTACGCCTATCCACAACCTAAAGAGAAGATAATCCCCACCAATGAACCACAAGACTCCTGCACATGCCTTAAATGCTACAAAAATCTAAAGGACAATGAAAACTCCATCAAATGTTCTCTGTGTAAAAAATACACTCATCATGACTGCTTGGGATTACCTGAGCAAATGATTCAATACCTAGAATCATCCAGTGAGTTTCCATATTTCTGCAAATCATGCAGACCCAAACTGGATCTGTCTGTAAGAGTTGATACCATCGAGACCATTGAAACATCCCCTACCATCGAAACCATTAAAACATCCCTCAACACCATAGTAGCATCCCTGGACGCTGTAAAAGAAAGAATATCCAACCTTGAAAAAAAAGACACAACGCAAAAACCTGAACATCCAATAGATACAAACCACATCTCTACCCAACAACCACAATCCAATCCAAAACCCAATCCACAAATAAACACAACCCAGACAAATATTGACATCCCAATCCTCATCTAAGAAGCCGTTGAGCGTGAACGGAAACGTCCAAACACCATCTTATTTGGTCTAGAAGACATCAATGTCAATGATGACATCACAACTGTCCGAAACATCATCAGAGATTATCAAGCATCAACCATCTCCGCTGATGAAATACTTGACATTTCCCGCATCGACCGAGAGCTCAAAAATAGAGACGGCTCTGTGGCCCCACGCTTGTGCAGGGTCATTTGCAAAAATGAATCAAGCAAACGTAAATTCATTTATACTATAAACTCACTCGCCAAAACCAACACCAACCATAAGAACCTCCGTTGCCGCCCTGACCTAACCATACAGCAACGTGCCCGCTCCCGTGTACTCCGCATCGAACTCAAAAACTGTCTAGACAATGGAGAGAAGGACCTGTACATTGACTACCATGCTGACTGTATCAAAAGTAAGCCACGCAACCCAATACTCAGCTTTTACCCTCAACCACAACCCTACCTCAACCGATCTACCATCACACAAGACTAGGCACGCACGCCCCCAACTACCTCAATTCCAACTACTGCCGGCCTCAAATGCAAACTACTCAATGCAAGAAGCCTCGTGAATAAAATACCTGAATTTCTCATCCTCCTAAATATGGCTAACTTCGACATTATATTTGTCTGTGAAACATGGCTCAATGCATCTCTCCCTGACTCCATTACCACAGTAAGAGACTATCATGTTTACCGATCAGATCGTGAAAATCGTCGAGGAGGTGGTGTTGCTATATTCTATAAAAAATCCTTACATCTAAAAAATATCCAAGTTACCCATGAGCTTGCCCTTCCTGAAACCATCATCTGTGAACTATCCTTAAATATCACAATTCGATTCTTACTATGTTACAGAGCACCTGATTATGACATCGAACATGTAAACAAGCTAAATACATTACTAACATGGGCTGCATCCTGCCCATACCCTTTTATCCTTCTTGGTGATTTCAATCTACCTCATATTGACTGGACCCTAAATGACTGTACAACTGAAATCATACACACAACCTTCTATAATGCTATTACAAATCTGGGACTGGAACAACTAGTAACCAACAACACTAGACTAAACAACTGCCTTGATCTCATCTTCTGCAATAGTTTGAATTTAATTTACGGAATACAAACTAAAGAACCCTTTTCCAGTAGTGACCACAATATGATTGACTTTTGTCTCAACATACGTCCACACAAAAATCACCACTATGATGTAATCCCCAATTGTAACTTCAAAAAAAGGCAACTATGATCTTATAGACAACGATCTCTCATCCCTTGATTGGCAATCTCTATTCACTGGATGCAATACTGTTGAAGACCATTACAACATATTTTTACTTGAAGTCAAAAGAGTCATCAAACTATATGTTCCAACAACAACTCCCAAAACAAAACAAAAAAGCAGATTACCCATATCAATAAGGAAACTTCAATCCAAAAAGAGATCACTCTGGCGGAAAAACAAATCTGGTCACATTGCCAATTTCAAAAACTGATACAAAAATTTATGCCACCAGATAAAGACCGAATGCACCAATTATCACATTAAACAAGAGGAAAACCTTCTAAGCACCAATTCCACCTGTGCTTTTTACAATTTTGTAAACAACAAACTAAAAGACTCAAGGTCCATCCCTCCCTTGATAGGACCTGATGGTAAAGACTGCAACGACGACACCATTAAATCATTAAAAGATGTTGATCTTTAACACATTCTTCGGCTCAGTATTTGTAAACAGCAATGGATCATGCCCAGTATTTCCTAGCCGTACCACAGATAACAATAATGATCTAATACATATCGATTTCACAGAAGACAATGTTGAAAAATCACTACGCAATCTAAAACCATCTCTATCTATTGGACCGGATGGAATATGTGCCTACTTCTTAAGAAAGCTATCCACTGCCATAGCCAAACCTCTAAGCATAATCTTTGAAAAATCTTTCAGAACCAGCTCCTTGCCTAACCTATGGTCACAAGCAACAGTCATCCCCATCTTCAAAAAGGGAGACCCAAGCCTAGTTGAAAATTACAGGCCAATCTCCTTATGCTGCATCACCTGTAAAGTCATGGAATCAATTATTAACCAATCCATTATCCTCCACTTAGAGACAAACAACCTACTCTCCAATAAACAATTTGGTTTCAGAAAAAAACTATCCTGTAATCTGCAACTCTTACACTGCAAAAACATATGGACGACACAACTCGACCAGGGCAAAGCAATAGACGCAATCTACATAGACTTCTGTAAAGCCTTTGATTCAGTGGTACACGACAAACTACTCCTAAAAATAAAATCCTATGGTATCTCTGGACAACTGAATAACTGGATAGAAGCATTCCTGTCAAACAGACAACAAATGGTCAAAATCGGGAGCGTCCTATCAAATCCAGTACCTGTCAATAGTGGTGTCCCCAAGGCAGTGTTCTAGGACCAACTCTCTTCATACTCTACATAAATGACCTCTGCGATCATATTAAGAGCAATTGCGTTCTTTTCGCTGATGATGTAAAGCTGTTCAATACCACAGACAATACTGCTACCCTTCAAAAAGATCTCGACTATGTATCTGAATGGTCAAACAAATGGCAACTTCAAATCTCAACAAATAAATGCTCTGTCTTACATATTGGAAAAAAAAATCAGAAAATAAAATACAAGCTGAATAGTCAAGAACTTGTTGATGACCCAAGCTCTGTAAAGGACCTTGGAATACTCATCTCTAATGATCTAAGTGCTAGAGCCCACTGCAACTACATAGCCAAAAAGGCATTAAGAGTTGTTAACCTAATCCTACGTAGCTTTTTCTCTGGTAATATCACACTACTAACCAGAGCATACAAAACATTTGCTAGACCAATACTCGAATACAGTTCATCAGTCTGGAACCCTCATTACGTATCTGATATTAGCACAATTGAGAAAGTCCAGAAATATTTCACAAGGAGAGTTCTCCACTCTTCTACTCGTTGTAGAATACCTTATGCCACCAGACTTGAAATTCTAGAACTAGAAAACCTTGAATTACGCCGTCTTCGGTCTGACTTAAGCATGGTATATAAAATCATACATTGCAATGTCCTACCTGTCAATGAATACTTCAGCTTCAACCATAACAACACAAGAGCACACAATAGATACAAACTCAAAGTAAACCGCACCAAACTTGATTGCAGGAAATACGACTTCAGCAACAGAGTGGTCAACGTCTGGAATACTCTACCCGACTCTGTAGTCTCTTCCCCAAACCCCAAAAACTTTAACCTTAGACTGTCTACTATTGACCTCATCCCTTTCCTAAGAGGTCTGTAGGGGGCGTGCATAAGCGCACCAACGTGCCTACCGTCCCTGTCCTATTGTTTCTCTTATTCTTTTATTTTTCTTATATGTACCCATTTCATGTATTCACAACTATGTATACGCTTATACTTATTATCTTGTAAACAATTGGCAAATCAAATAAATAAATAAAAAATAAATAAATAGCCCAGCTTAAAAATAAAAAATAAAAAGAGCACACTGCACCTTGTTTGGTTATCCAAGGCTTTTGTTAAAATTTGTAACTCTCTTCTCCAGAGTCTTATCACCTTTTTTTCCCTATAAACTTCAACACCAGACTCCAGCTATTGATAGAAACCCAGAAGAGCACCTGCAATAATACTCTCCCATGCTCTTCCCTCTATCTTATCAAACAGGCAATGTCCTTGAAAAGAAATCTCAGTTCTTTCTCAGCTTTGTCTGGTCAAGAAAAAAAAGAGATAGAATATTTCCAAGCCTCTAATTGACAGTGTTACAAAGTTTCTTCTGCTTTCACTTTCCCCCTCCTTTTCCAAACAAGATATAATAAAAATTAATTAAAAAGGGAAAAAGATATTTTAAAAGATGACTAAAAGGGAGTCTCATATAATCTTTTCCTTTCTTTCTTCCCTCTCATCTTCTCCCTCCACTTTTCCCCCCTTGTCTCTCAACTTCTAATTCTCTCTTCTGCATTTCCCTCTTCTGTTGCTTTCTGATTTTATACTTATTTTTCACTCTATTGTTTGTTTGTTTTTTTGGAGTTGTTTTTCCCAATCTTAAACTTTCCATTCTCTTTCCCCCCTTTTCTTTTTTTTCCCCACCTAAGATTGCTTGTTCATTAAAGATGGCTTCTTCTTTGTCGCAATCTTCTTGTTCTGCAGGCATTTCTTGTTGTTTCTCATAATTCCAAATCTCCATTTCTAAAAACTGAAATACGAAGCCAAAAGAACCTCTCCCTTCTTGTGCATCTTCTTTGTACTTTTTAAGTTCCATTTTCAGTTCTTCTAAAAGTGGAGCTGTTTTAAACAGTTTTAAACAACCACCCAATTGATTTTAGTCATTCAAATACAATAACCAAAAATCCAGAAATCATCAAGTAATCCAAATAGTCCCAAGTTATTTCTTCTTATTTCTTTTTCCACTTTCTCTTCCTGGGGTTTTTGTTGCGATATTTCAGTTAAAATGTATCTTTTGGAAGTCTTGTTGAGATTTTGCTGTAAGTTCTTTTTAATTCCAGGAAGTCTCCTCCCTTCCAGATCTTGCCCTTTTATTCTTTTTCCCTCCTTTCCTGTTTTCAAAAGCTTTTGATTATCCAGAAATCTTTATTATCCCTTTGACTTTTTATTTTCAGCATTAAATGCCTATTAATGTCAAAGTGAATTTTTTTCCAATTTCTTGCTTAAGTCTCTTAGCTGTCAGTATAGGAAAAGGGAAAAAAAACGAATCTTTTCACTTTTCTCTCTCCTTCACAGCTTAAAAATCTTCTTAGGGAACAATGTTATTGGATTTTTTTTAATAGTTTCAATTCCAGGGTACCTTATTTGTTGCTTTTGTTGTTTGACCCGGTCAACCAAAACTTTCTCTTCTTATCTTCCTCCTGCACATTCTTTTCCAGTCAAGTTCTTCTTTGTGGCAGCCATTTCTGACCACTGCTACAACCGCCTTCGGGAAAGGGAGTAATGACCAGCTGGGGAGGAGAGATGCAGCTCTCCTCAACCCTGCAGGCAGTCTCCCCCTTCTTCACCACCTCTACGGGGTGGCTTAGCCTCGAAACCGGCCGGCTCGGGGCGCTCCAGCGGCAAGCACGGATTGAAGCCTCGAAGAAGCTCAAACCGGAAGTCCGGGAATTGCCTATTTCTATTGCTACTATCCAATGGTGGGATTCAAAAATTGTTACTATTGGTTCTGTGGGCATTGCTTGGTGACATGGCGTTGCATGGTGGGAGTTGCTTGGTGGGTGTGGCAGGGGAATGATACTGTAAAATCTCCATTCACTCCCCACTCCAGGGGAAGGATACTGTAAAATCCCCATTCCCTCCCCACATCACTAACCTGCTTTCCAGCTCCATTGTCCTCTACAGGGCAACAAAAGAAGACCCAGCCAATCAGCTGGGACATGGGAGGTAGAGAATAGATGGGGCAGGGTCACACGGATGTGGTATTTGCTAGTTCTCTGAAGTACTCAAAATTTCCACTACTGATTCTACAGAACTGGTCAGAACCTGCTGAATACTACCTCTGCTACTATCTCTGCTTTCTTTTGTCATAATTGTTCTACTTCTATTTGCAGGTCTTCAGTTCTTTCTCTACTCCTGTATTCTTCTGTCTCCAAGTAATCCAACATCCACTATCCAGACTTTTTTGTCTTTTGCATCGACAATTGTTTTCTGTTGTGTGTCAGATGCTTGTATGTTTGCATTCTAAAATTCCAGAGTACTTTAGCTTCTTTATTTTTTATTACCTTGTCTATTCTCTAATCCTGAATGGTATTTCTTGCAGATATTTCAATAAACTATTGTTGCTACTTTGTCAAGACATTGTTTCTAGTCAGTCTGTGCAATCTTCTTGCATCAGCTAACCAGGTGGCCCACTGCTTCTTCAGCTTCTTTTATCATCATTAATATTATATACATAACAATATATGAAACCATAGCTGCCAGTTCTTTACCTTCCTACACATCAAATTCATCCTAAGAACCCACGATGTCATAATGTATCAGCATAGTATATATGCCAATCCTAGCACTGTGGTTTTTTTGTAATTGATGAATGGAAATGTTGTTAATGCTTAAATTTTCTAAGTATCATCCAAGATTTTATGCTATGATAACTACTAAGACCACCAGAGCTGGTTTATGCCATAATAATCAATGCCATAATTGATTATTTATTCAGTTTGTACTCCTAGCTATGACATGTAAGCAACTTTGGAATTAGAGTGGAAAACATTATAGAAATTCTAGGAACATTGTTATATGTATTTTGTTTCCTCAGATGTAATTTAGTACTGTTCATAAAATATCCTTTCTGCAGACTTATATGTAATCAGGTTGCATTATAAAAGTAATTGTGTTCACTCAATTAAACTTTAAAATATACTGAAATAATAGGAATAAAAGTAATAATAGAATAGAAATAATTTTCTATAAATATCAGAAAATATGGTGTATATTTGTGTGTATGTGTATATGTGTGTGTGTGTGTGTGTGTGTGTGTGTGTGTGTGTGTGTGTGTGTGTGTTTAAGTTTTTGCAGGTACTTACATGTATGGTATTCAGCTTTGTTTGGCTATTTTTCCCACATCATTATAGTTGTGCTTTTAAAGTTGTAGCAATGTTTCGGCAGAATCTCATCTGCCATCACAATACAGAAGCCTGATGATGGCAGATGAGATTCTGCCGAAACGTTGCTACAACTTTAAAAGCACAACTATAATGACATAGGAAAATACCCGAACAAAGCTGAATACCATACATGTAAGTACCCACGAAAACTTAAGAAAGCAAATATATACTATGTCATTGTGGTTGTGCTTTTAAAGTTGCAGCAACGTTTCGGCAGAATCTCATCTGCCATCATCAGGCTTCTGTATTGTGTCCGTCTGTGAGTCAGGCCCCCACAGTTGTTTCAGTTTTAAATTTGGGGCAGCCTATTGCTGTGCCAGAATGGTTTTTTCTTCATCCTGATTGGTTGGGAATCTTGGTCTGTGTTTATTGGTCTTGGAGTTTGCTGTGTTCTGCTTGATTGGTGTTTCTAATATCTTCTGTCTGTTTTGTAGCTCTTTTTGTATCTTGATTGGCTGGCAACATTGTGTTCCTTTATTGGAGGCCTTTTGTGCAGCTTGGCTATGGGTAAATGGACGGCTATCATTTGTTAGGAAGCTAGGTTTCATCTGGGTGCCTGGTTGGGGTGTGTTTGAGCTGGAGGTATCATATATATACAGACGATCATCCCAAGAGAAAAATCTTCCAGATGCCCCAAATTATACGGCCTCCCAAAAATACACAAAGAAGGCATACCTCTCAGACCCATAGTCAGCTCCAGAGAAGCACCACTACAAAACCTAGCTAAACACTTAGCAAAACAGCTACAGCCCCATGCTGAAACAGCAGCTTCACATGTACAAAACTCATACCACTTCTTGGAAATGATCAAAGATCTACATGTGGAGCAAGAAGATCTGCTTGTAAGTTTCGACGTGGTTTCACTATTCACTCAAGTCCCGATAAAAGAGATCCTTGAAATCATCAAAAATAAATACCAACCAGATAAACACCTCATGGAACTAACAGAACACTGCTTAACCAACACATATTTCATATACAAAGGACAAAGATACAAACAAATTGAAGGAGCCCCTATGGGATCACCACTGTCACCCGTCATTGAAAACCTGTTCATGGAAGAATTCGAATCCAGAGCCCTGGCCAATGCCATCCACAAACCCAAACTATGGTTAAGATACATTGATGACACATTTGTGATTTGGCCCCATGGAAAAGAAAACCTAAACAATTTCCTAACACACCTAAACAGCACACACCCCAAAATCAAGTTCACCATGGAAACGGAAACAAACAAACAACTACCATTCCTAGATGTACTAATCTACAAAAAAACAGATGGCACACTAGGACACACCGTATACCAGAAGAAAACACACACTAACCGCTACCTCAACGCCTAATCCCACCACCACCCAGCACAGATAAACTCTGTGGCTAAAACACTAATTACTAGAACCAAACGCCTGGCAGACAAGACACACATTAAGACTGCACTATGCACCCTGACTAAAGTACTGACAGCCAACGGCTTCCACAAAAGCAAAATCATCAGCTTGATCCACCAAAACACACTGAGACATAATAGAGACCCAGAAGATGAACAGACCTATGGAACAGCTGTCCTGCCCTACATAAGAGGTACTACAGACAAAATTAGTAAGATACTACACAGACATCACATCAAGACTGCCTTCAAAACAGACAGAAAAATAGCAGCCATCCTTAGCAACCCCAAAGATAAAATTGACCTGGAAAACCAAGGCATATACGAAGTCCCCTGTGCATCATGCCCAGCCACATACATTGGACAGACCAATAGAAGAATAAGCACCCGCCTGGATGAACACAAAAATGCAGTCAAAAAGCTGGAACACACTTCCTCACTAGTCCAACACATGGAAGCCACAGGTCATAGCATCAACTTCAATGGCACCAAAACCCTAGCCACTATAGAAAACCCCAGCCACAGAATCATCAGAGAAGCCATAGAGATTGAAAAAAGATCAGAAAGCATGAATAGAAGAGATGATTCCACCAGACTGTCAATCATTTGGAAGCCTGCACTCACAAACAAAAAAATCTCCACACCACAAGCCAGGCAAACACCTGGGCACAAACAGATCCCCCCTGATACCTCCAGCTCAAACACACCCCAACCAGGCACCCAGATGAAACCTAGCTTCCTAACTAATGATAGCCATCCATTTACCCGGAGCCAAGCTGCACTAAAGGCCTCCAATAAAGTAACACAATGTTGCCAGCCAATCAAGATACAAAAAGAGCCAAAAAACAGACAGAAGATATTAGAAACACCAATCAAGCAGAACACAGCAAACTCCAAGACCAATAAACACAGACCAAGACTCCCAACCAATCAGGATGAAGAAAAAACCATTCTGGCACAACAATAGGCTGCCCCAAATTTAAATCTGAAACCACTGTAAAAGTCTGA